>NW_009226374.1:0-10785 GCF_000690835.1 Fulmarus glacialis | reverse complement strand
GAAACTTATGATATTACTCCCTATCAATTATCTAATTAATACAGAAAAAAACATTGATAATACTGGCAACATTGTCATACAGAGCTTCCAAGTATTTACCTCTTTGGTGTTATGCTTCTGTTTTCAGTGCTCCTCTGGAGACTAAGACCGATGACACCAGTTTTCCTCAAGCAGAAGTGGTGGTGGGGGGGTGTATGTTCCAATAAATCACCAGCATCCCAAATTCTTCACCAGTTGATCTTGGGGCAGGGGGGCGAGAGGGGGAGGGTCACTTTCTCAAGTTTGGGGTATCGTTGGTGTTACTTTTATGTTTCCTTATTATGATATGTTTCCTGTTCCCTGGTTTCCAGCTGAAGCGTGGAAGTGCCAGAACAGCCCACCACCCAGTGACACCAGTAACTGCTTGTCAGGCAGTGACTGCTGGGGTCTCTCAGACTATCTCTGTCCCCCTCTCTGAAGGGGACATAACTGACAAGGTTGGGGAAAAGGGGCCCATCCCAGCCAGCTCTAACACTGGTATGAGCATCCTGCTGTGAGCCAAAACTGAAGGGGGGCTCCCGGCACCCTAGCTCAGACATATTTAAGGAAAAATGGCAGCCATGAAGGGCAGGAGACATGTGGAGGACACATGGAAGGAGAAACAGAGGGAGCAGAAGAGAATGTGGAAAAGGTCATTGTTGTGGACATAGCTAGAGAGGCAATCTTGGAAGGAGGTGCAACATGTGAGAAGAGGTACTCCTGCGGGACTGCAGGAAAGCCATTGTGAGGCAGGGACACCCCCAAGGGACTGTGATCCATGAGCAACCCACGGTGGAGCAGGGACAATGCTGAGGGACTGCAGCCCACAGGTGACGCATGCTGGAGCAGAGGAAAATGAGTAAATAACATGGTGCAGTGGAGGAAAAGAAACAAGAAACAGCAGAAAGAAAACTTTTTGCACAGACCTCACCCTTCTGCACTGCCTGTCACCTCGCTGAGGCAATTGGGAGAGACTGTGTGTAACACTGGAGAAAACAAGAGAATGGTCAACTAGGAATGGGTAGGTGAGGTGTTTCCCTAAGTGTTTGTTTAATTGTTTAATTATTTATTTTTTCCCCACAATCAATAATTCAAAGTTTGTATAAATTGGCAATGAAATCATTAAGTAAAATTCCCCAAGTTAAGACTGTTTTGGCTATGACAGATAAGAGAGCTGAAACTACAACAGGTCAAGCAATAGTCACCTGCCCACCAAACAAATGCTATCGCATCTAAAACATGCTTAGAACCAGCTCAGGACAAGGAAAGCCCTGAAACATCCTGAAGCACTGCCAAGTGAGTACAAAGCCTACTGTACAAGTAGATACTTGAGGGGAAAAAAAAAAAAAGGCAGAGAAAGAGTATAGATTAAGCACTTTGTGAGCTGATCCATACCTAAACCATAGTGACTTTGTTAAAAAGTAGTACAGTACAGTGAACATCTGACGGTGAATTTGTTAGTGCAGAGGGCCAAATTGTATATATTTTGGGTTGGTGAGGGAAAATGATTTCTCTGGCCTAAATCTAATCTGGTCCTGTGGATTGAATAAATATTAGCCCTTAGACCACATTAGGTGTGCTCGTAGAGTGCATCTTTCAGTGTATTTTCATACAAAAGGAATACAGGTTGCAAGCTTCAACACTGCTTTAGTATGGAAAAAATGTGTTAAACATAGAAAACTGTGAGTTTCCCTTCCTTCTAAAATAAACTTCTGATTGAAATAAAACTCACATGTAGATAAACTCTTTGTTTAATAGCCACTAATGAAATTACTGCCTTACAGTGTCTTTGAATCCTTTCTTTATCCTCTACAGCTAAAAGTATTGCTTTACTGCTGTGCCAAGAGATTTCACAGTTCAATTATTGCATGCAAAACCATTTTTATTTTGTTCACTTTATAAGCCTGATGTGTCTGAAAACTTCATTGGGTTCCCCTTATCTGTTCTGGTGTCAGAAGCATTGAATAATATTCCTTTATTTCCCTTATTTCAGCCCTATATGATTATACAGATCATTGGTGTTCTTTCTGAGTCCCATCATTTTGTTCCAATGTACCTTGTACGACTGAAAGATTTCTCATCTATTTCCAATCTATCATTTAAAGCTATTTTATATTCATGTCATCACTACCTTATCTAATTAACAGTGGGCTTTTTGGGGTTGTCCAAAGATGTGTCCTGGCAGTCTTGGATCTGCAGATTGCTCCACTACCATCAGTAGTCAATAAGTGCTATTTTCCAATGTTTTTTAAACTGTTTTCAAACTCCTCTTCCTCCCCTCCAATATGAAGCTCACACTAGTTACATGTCTTTTACATATTCAAACATATAATCTTCCTTTATTTTTTATTTCTCTATCTGTATTAGTTAAGTATTTTTTGTTTCTTTGTTTATATTTTGCTGAGCACTTTCTTAACTTACACAGATTCACAGAATGGTTGAGGTTGAAAGGGACCTCTGGAGGTCATCTGGTCCAACCCCCCTGCTCAAGCAGGGTCACCTAGAATAAATTGCTCAGGACCATGTCCAGACAGCTTTTGAATATCTCCAAGGATGGAGACTCCACAACCTCTCTGGGCAACCTGTGCCAGTCCTCAGTCACCCTTACAATAAAAAATGTTTCCTGATGTTCAGCAAGAACCTCCAGTGTTTCAGATTGTGCTCATTGCCTCTGGTCCTGTCACTAGGCACCACTGAAAAGAGCCTGGCTCTCTCTTCTTGGCACTTTCCCTTCCCATATTTGTACATGCTGATGAGATCCCCCGCAACCCTCTTCTCCCGGCTGATCAGTCCCAGCTCTCTCAGCCTTTCCTCATATGTGAGATGCTTCAATCCCTTAATCATCTTAGTGGCTCTTCTCTGGACTTCTCTGCAGTATGTCCATAATCTCTCTTGGGGAACCCAGAACTGGACCCAATACTCCAGGTGTGGCCTCACCAGTGCTGAATAGAGGGGAAGTCCTGCTGGCAACACTCCTCTTAATGCAGCCCAGGATACCATTAATCTTCTTTGCCACAAGGACACATTGCTGGCTCATGCTCACTTTGGTGTCCACTGGGACTTTCAGGTCCTTTTTTGCAAAGCTGCTTTCCAGCTGCATGGCCCCAGCATATACTGGTGCATGGGGTTGTTCCTCCCCAGGTGCAGGACTTTGCACTTCCCTTTGTTGAACTTCATGAGGTTCCTGTTGGCCCATTTCTGTAGCCTGTGAGGTCCCTCTGGATGGCAGCATGACCTTCTGATGTATTAGCCACTTTTCCCAGTTTTGTGCCACCATCAAAACACACAGATAATCCATGTTTCAGAACAATATATATCAGTTTACATATTATCCCTCTACACAACATTGTGCAATGCCTTGTAAATCATAAGATTCAATATTTTCCTTAAACAACTGCCTGTTTTCTTTCAAAGATCTTATGCCGTTAAAAGACTGGTACTCTACCAGGACCACTTCCTCATAAGAGCATGGACTGTAAAGTTGGGGGACTGCCTCAGAAAAACAGTGATTAAGTTTATAGAAAACAGATGTGTTGTGATGGGTTAACCTTGGCTGGCCACCAGGTGCCTACCAAGCCAGTCTTTCACTCCTCCTCCTCAGCAGGACAGGGGAAGAAAATAAGATGAAAAGCTCGTGGTTGAGATGAAGATAGGGAGATCACTCACCAATTACCATCACGGGCAAAACAGACTCTATTGAGGGAAAATTTATTTAATTTATTTACAATTAATAACAGCATGGGATAGCAAGAAATAAAAGCAAAACTAAAACACGAACCTTGCTCTGTCCCACATGGGGGCAGTTCCTGGTCTCTTCTCAGAGAAGGCAACCCTGCAGCTCTTCCATTACCAAAACCTTGCCATGTAAAATCAGTACATGTGTACATGTGAATTCATATTGGCCCAGTGGGAATGCAAGGGTCTGTGTGTCCCACACTGTTTTCATTAAACTTTTTCTAACACTGATAGGAAACTGGGGAGCTTCTTTTCTCCAACTGCTCAATACACCAATTCACGTAAGAATAATGCTTTAATTGTAAAGACAAGCTGCACATTTAAAAATCATCATCAAATCTACTTCACAAAACTTAATAAATATTCATTTTGAAAATTCCATTTAATATTTTTGGAGTAAAACAACATTACTTTTCTTTGCAATATGCAAATTAGGCATACTAATTTTGTCATTTAATTATACAGTTAGTATAATGAAACTACTTGGGCTAAAGGAACATAATTTATGGCAAACACTATAAAGAACTAGTGTTATCTATGTGAACCACACAGCTGAGATATTTCTGTTCAACATTTGAAATTGCCAGTATTATCCTCCAACACAATTCCTCCACGATTAAAGCCTTCCTGGCTTATTAGAAGGATCCTAGCCAATATGGTTACATTATTATTCCCATGCTGGTCATACAATGGAGATACTCTTGTTTTCTTGTTACGCTGTTATTCCTTCTCTTCATTCCTGTGACGGACCTATATTATAAGAGCCAAATTCAGCTGAAAATCTGAATATTCAATTAACAATTTTTCATTTTACTCTGTGTCAATCTCTCCATACATACATATATCTATATCTATATCTATATCTATATCTATACCTATATCTATATCTATATCTATATCAAGAGCGTTCAGGTCCATTTGTACAAAGTGATTTAATGCAATGAACAGTTTACTATTTACTGCTGTATCAGTAGTTTCCACCATGAAAGCCATGAGTCAAGAATATCATAAATTTAGCAACTAAAGCAAAATCCCCAAGATTTGGAGTCTTTTAATCTCCTTGTCTCATGGGAATCTTCACTGTGCATTTGAATCATATTTTTATATGAAACAATACATTTTCAATTATAGAATTTGATATGATTTCATGACTTTTGAAACTGAGCTTTAAGTAAAACCTTTGTTATGGTAGGAGTCATGATAAATTCTGTAATCTAATGGCAATTTACCTCATAGCAATATTTCTGTAGTGAAACATATTCATAAGTAACCTGTTTATTTTCCTCCAAAAAATTTCTAACTTGCATATTACAAGTAATATTCTGTGAGCTAAAGAATGAATGCCTCAAAGATTCCAAACACAGAGTAATTTGAATAATTGTGTGCTATGCTAAGTGACCAACAATTCTTCAAAAAATTTGTATTTGCTAACAGTTTCCATTCAGAAGGACCTGAACCCATAGAGTGTAGCCCCGTGCTTAAAACTGGAAACAGTCTGTTCTATAGATATCTGATAGTAAATGCTGACTTCTCATGTCAATAATTGCATTTTCATCAGATGGAGAGCACAGTTTCTAGTCTAAAAGAATTGGAAAAAGTTTTTGGAAACATCAGGAAAAACAGCAGGGAACAAACTGGAAGCAGTATTGCTGACAAATGGAAGTCAGATGAGGAAGAAAAAGAGATAGCTGTAGGTGTGCTGACATTCAGCAGTAGGCTTGCTAACAAATCAAAATCTTCCAGTGCTCGAAGAACCAGAAGAAGCAAAATCACAGAGGACTGGAGGTGTTTATTATAGAATGTATATTGTAGGCAAATGCCTAAGAGAAAATAAACCAAAAAAAAAAAAAAAAAAAAAGGAAGGAAGGGGGAAGGGAGAAGGCAAAGAAAAAAGGAAAACAGAGAGAAGAGAGAAAGACCATATCACTCAAATTATATATACATTATAGAATCATTTTTCTTTAAATATCAGTGAAAAAAAAAGCTTTTTAAATTTTTTTTTTTTTTTTTTTTTTAAAACCTGGCATAAAGATCCTTTATGATGGTATTTAACATGTCAAAAAAAAAAAAAATTACTATAAGCTGTGATTGGATAAAATTAGTTGAACTGAACTGAAAAATTTGATTTTCTATTTCCATAAGACTGATTGACTACATATTCTTCTTAGGATACTAAACCTTAAGACAGGGTTATTAGTACCATATGTCTTAAGAAGGAAAAGGAAATACAGAGCCATCTGAACTGCTCATACCCCTACTTTCTTGAACAGCAATAATGCCAATGTCTCAATAAGAGGTAAGGTTGAGAGTTAAATATAAACCCCATTGCTTCACAAAATGCAAACAGACAGAAGGTGAAGATAGAATCATAGAATCATTAAGGTTGGAAAAGACCTCTAAGATCATCAAGTCCAACCATCAACTCAACACCACCATGCCCACTAAACCATGTCCCTAAGTGTCTCATCTACATGTCTTTTAAATACTTCCAGGGTTGGTGACTCAACCAATTCCCTGGGCAGCCTGTTCCCACAGGAAAGAAGTTTTTCCTAATGTCCAATCTAAACCTCCCTTGGTGCAAATTGAGGCCATTTCCTCTCGTCCTATTGCTTGTTACTTGGCAGAAGAGACCAACACCCACCTCGCTACAACCTCCTTTCAGGTAGTTGTAGAGCGCGATGAGATCTCCCCTCAGCCTCCTCTTCTCCAGGCTAAACAGTCCCAGTTCCCTCAGCCACTCCTCATAAGACTTGTGCTCCAGGCCCTTCACCACCTTCATTGCCTTCTCCGGACACACTCCAGCACCTCAGTGTCCTTCTTGTAGTGAGGGGCCCAAAACTGAACACAGTATTTGAGGTGTGGCCTCACCAGTGTCGAGTACAGGGGCACGATCACCTCCTTAGTCCTGCTGGCCACACTATTTCTGATACAGGCCAGGATGCCATTGGCCTTCTTGGCCACCTGGGCACACTGCCGGCTCATGTTCCGCCGGCTGTCAACCAGCACTCCCAGATAAAGACACAGTATCAGGTCTCCAAGACACAACAAAGTCGTCAAGGTACAAATTTTGGTTTGACTGTCGTGGTTTGTCAGGAACACCTTTAGAAACGTTCCAGTGACAGAAGCAAACAATAGCATATTAGATGACTCTAATGTACTGAAAGATATTACTCAAATATTTTTGTTTCACAAGTAGTATCTTTGGGAAAACATAAAGCCTCTGTACATCTAGTACAGATTCCAAGTGTGGAAGACTGAACAAGCAAGTGTGTGTTTGGAAGATTTACAGGAAAGGAACATAAATTGAAAACATCTGAGGAATTAACATTGCTGAACAGTTCCCCATGTAAACTTTATGTGTCAATTCCATATATTTTCGTAAGCAATAATAATTGTTAATGTTAGTTATTTTTAAGTCATATTTTCTGTGCTCTTCTTCATTGTAAGTTTACATTTCTATTTCTATTTTTTTCTTTTTTCCTTTCTTTTCAGCAACATAACAGTCCCAAAATGTCAACCATTTAGGAGAATGAAATTTTTGGAAATTTGGATAATTGTTAGCAAACCTTTATTAGAGACATAGTTAATTTATTGTCATGAAATATCTTGAATACAGTTTCAGAGTATATCCTTAAAACCTTCAAAGGTCTCTGTTTTAGGTAAAATAGTCATTCCATCCTCAGATCATAACTGAGCATGTTGTAGTAGGTGCATTAGGCATGTAGGGGTATTTAGAACAAAATATTTATAGATGCATGCACTCATATACATATAAAAGCTTTCTGTTGTTCCAAGTCAATCTGTCAATGACAGAAATGAAGAGCCAGGAGGTAACACACATGATAGTTGATGGATAAAAAAAGTCCCTTATTTAAGTATGGAGCAATAATTTGGGAAGTGAGAGCTTTATAAATAATAGGAATCTACTGAGGTTGAAGATGGGAAAGCTAGCTGGGATCTAGGTGAAATATTGTTTATCTCTGCTTTATTCTTTCTACAGATCACAGGTTTGTGAACAAGTGAGGCAGGAATACGATAGACATCAGCTACATTTAGATTCTGGGGTCATTACCACAAAGATCTAGACTTTGTATTCAAATACACTAGTATACTCTCAAAAATTGGTATATTTCTATATTCCACTAAAATTACTTTTTTTGTGAAGTGTTCTTCAGCACTTTGGATATAACCATGAGCAAGATAGAATGAATAACATTTTTTGTTTTTGTTCATTTTGTTTCCTAGCTGAGTATGAATAAAACAACTTAAGAAAAATGTAATGAAAACATTTGTTGTCATTCTTTATATGTGTTTATTACTCATCACTTTTTTCACAATTTCAGATATAAATAATTTTTGTTAAACACTGAAATTACTGGACATATATTTCATCATGCTTTTAATTTCAGGTTTCTATTGGTTTGTAATCTTTAAATTAATGACTAACTCATTTTGGCATTGGGGGAGACTACTAAATTTTTCTTCACTTCTACTACTGTCATAGTAGACGAGTATAATTCTCACACAGAGGACCTGTCACAATAATCTTTCTGGTCTAACTTCTCCCACTCAAAGCAGAGATAACTTCAGAATTGGATTGTTCAGGATGGAAATTTCACAGCTTGCATGGGTAACCTGTTCCAATGCTTAATCACCTTCACTGTGAAGAATGTTTTTCTGAAATCTGAACAGAATTTCCTGTGTGACAACTTGTATCTGTTGCCTCTGATCTTATCACTCTGCACCTCCAAAAAGAATCTGGTTCTGTTTCTTTATAACCTCCTGTTAGTTAGCTGAAAACAGAATTAGATCCACTCTTTGTCTTCTGTTCCATAGGCTGAACAAATCCAACTCAGCCTCTCCTTGTACATTGTGGGCTGGTCCAGCCACCACGCTGGTGGCCTTCTGCTGTGCTCATTCCAATATACACTGTCTTTCCTGTACTGAGGAGCTCAGAAATGGACACAGTGATGTAGGTGCTGTTTCATAACTGCTGAAGCGAGGGGAATAATCACTACTGTAGACCTGCTGGCTACAGTTTTGGTAATGCAGTTCAGAGTGCTGTTAGCTTTAATGAAGTACTTCTGACACATCCTCCATTTGTTGTACACCAGCTCCCTCCCCTTACACCTCCCCCCCCGCCCTGTTTTTTTTCTGTAGGGTTGATACCTACTTAACTTGTCCCCAGCCTGCACTGTTGCATGGTGTTAATCTGTCATGTGCAGGGCTTTTTATTTGTTTTTGTATAAATTAATGAATTTCCTATTGTTCCATTCCTTCAGTGTGTCAAAATGTCTCTGGATGTTCTAGAGTATTATCCACTCCTCCCAGTTTCATGTCATAGATGAGCTTGGTAGCCCTATCTTTCATCTCATAATTGATCTAGTTAATGGAGACTACAATACTGACCCCTGAGGAATACTTCTTGTAACTGGTCTTTGAACCATTACTGTTGACCAATATTTTTTGAGCCAAATGGTCCAGCCTGTTATTTATACACTATGTAATACACCTAAACAGTCTATATTTCCCAAATTTGTTTACAAGGATATTGCTGGAGATCTTAGGGAAAGCTCTGGTAAAATCCAAGTAAATTACACCCATTGCTCTCCCCTTATCCACAGAGCCAGAGCAGTCACAGAAGTCAATCAGGTTAATCAGGCACAATTTTCCCTCGCTGAATCTTTGTCAGCTCTCCTCAACCACCTTCTTGTCCTTCATGTTTCTGGAATGCTGGAAATGTTTTCCAGGAGGATTTGTCCCATAATCTTTCCACAGTTTGAGGTGAGGATGACTGATCTGTAGATCCTCCCTCTTGTCCTCTTTTGAAGATGGGCATCACACTGGTGTTTTTCCAGTCATCAGACACCTTCCCCTCCCCCCAAATTCATAGAGAGCAGCCTCTCAATTGAATGAACTCACCACTTTAGCATAATTGGATACATCCTATCCAGTCTCATAGATCTCTATATATCTTATTTATCTATGTAGTCCCCAAGTCTGTGAACCTCATGAAGTTCAACCAGACCAAATGCAAAGTCCTGCACCTGCGTCAGGGCAATCCCCAATATGAGTACAAACTGGGTGATGAATTGATTGAGACCAGACCTGCATAAAATGTCTTGGGGATAGTGGTGAAAAAAAATTGATATGAGCTGGCAATGAACAGCCCAGAAAGCCAATCTGGGCCTAATTTTACAGCCCAGTCAGATTTTAAAGCCCGGATTTTACAGACCAGAAGGCCAATCCTATCCTGGGCTACATAAAAAGAAGTGTGGCCAGCAAGTTGAGGCAGGTGTTTCTCCCTCTCTACTCCACTCTCACGAGACTTCACCTGAAGTACTTTATCCAGTTCTGGGGTCCCCAGTACAAGACAGACATGGACCTGTTAGAGTGGGTCCAGAGGAGGGCCACAAAAATGATCAGAGGGATGGAACACCTCTCCTATGAAGAAAGGCTGAGAGAGTTGGGATTGTCTAGTCCAGAGAAGAAAAGGCTCTGGGGAGACCTTATTGTGGACTTTCAGTACTTAAAGGGGGCTTATAAGAAAGATGGGGACAGACTTTTTACCAGGGTCTGTAGTGACAGGACATGGGGTAATGTTTTTTAACCGAAAGAGGATAGATTTAGATTGGACATAAGGAAGAATTTTTTTACATTGAAGGTGGTGAGACACTGGAACATATTGGGACACTGGAGCGGGTTGCCCAGAGAGGTTGTGGATGCCCCATCCCTGGAAGTGTTCAAGGTCAGGCTGGACGGGGCTTTGAGCAACCTGATCTAATGAAAGATGTCCCTGCCCACAGCAGGGGGGTTGGAACTCAATGATCTTTAAAGGTCCCTTCCAACCAAAACCATTCTATGATTCTACGAAATCAATCCTTTTCTTCTGTGCTCAACACCTTTTTGCCTCAAACTTTGCTACTAATTTAGGTTATATGGGAGACAATAAAGTCAATAAAGATGGAGGCAAAAAAAGCCTTCAATGCCTCATCCTTTTCTGTTGCTTTTGTAACATACTGTCATGGTTTA
>NW_009226373.1:27171-30162 GCF_000690835.1 Fulmarus glacialis | reverse complement strand
CGTGTTACTTCAGCCAGATTGGGTCACATCTTTAGGACTCAGGCAAGAGCTTGCTTGCCTGACAGCCACGTCGAGAGGGGCTTCTTTTCAGAGTCCCTCTTTATTTAGGGTACAGCTGGGGAGGGGGGAATGGGGCCCCTGTCTTGGTACTACCTTGCAGCAACAGCAGCAAAATCCGACCCCAAACCGGGCAGTGGCACTTCAGGCAGGCACCGCAGCCTCTCCCTGGTGCTAATTCAAGGGCAAGAAGCAGAGGTGATAACCCCCCATCGGTGGAGAAGTCCTCTGGAAGGAAGGTAACCCCCAGGAAGGGGGGACCTCTGCACTGCAGTCCTCACACCCAGCGATTTTTTAAATTTAACATTTCATGGCTTTTTGTGACAGGAAGGGGGTGCCAGGTGCTTCCCACCGCCGGCAGGCGTTGTTGGCAGGGTGGTCTTTTTGCCCTACAAGCCTCTTACCTATTTTTCCCCTTTTGACCCTCTTCTGCAGGTCCCCAGGGTGATGGGGACCCAGCAGTATGGATCTCACCGCGGGACCCCCAAACACTGCCAGCCCCGGCTGCACCCTCAGCCCTCCTCGAGGACCAGCCCCCCCGGATCACAGATTAGCCCTTTTATCTGGCTGGCCAGACATATGCACACAAGCAGATATTCCTATGTATTTTCACATACACACACAATTCCATTTGCTGCCAAATTCATGGGTGAGTCGGGTCTCCAAAGAGACCCTCTGTGACCCCTCTCAATGGAGTGGGGTCCCCTGTTGAGGTGCTTCCACAGCTTTTCCCCAGATTTGTTAGAAACTGCCCCAAACCTGGGCAGAAGCTGAGGTCTCGCTGGGCTGAGGGACACGTCTAGGAGAGAAAACGAGAGGGACTGGGGTCAGTGCAAGGTAGGGAAAAGCAGCAGGTTTGGCTGTTTTACTCACTGTGTGTTTCCCTTCCCATGGGGGGGGACACCAGAATTGCTCCCGACACTTTGCTCTTGCATCCTCCCCTTGAACACCTTGTGGGACAGCATATCATCTCAGCCTGCAACCCCAAACGATTCAGACCTCCTCCAGAGGCACGCATCTGTGAACCCAGATAGCCATACTACTGTGGAGTCTGTTTGTTGTTTCTTCAATAAAATAAAATTATTTCTACAGGCTCAAAGACCTTTATAAACTTTCCTGATAGCGATGCACGCATATTCCCTCCATATATGTATACACACACACTCCCCTTTCATGATTTAATAACACACATAATACACATGTGCTTTGCTTACATAAACACCAGTTGTCATTACTTGCACACTTAAGATCATTTGAAGGTATTATGGGGAAATTGTGCCCAGGAAAACAGAAATTTATTTGACTTAAAACCTAGGGGGTCATTTAAAAGGTCAGTGCAGCTACCTTGATGTTAGTAGCTTTATTTCAGTGTGTTGCATTAGGGATAAGTTTGGTGCAGTTTAAAAATACATGCACTTACCTTCCCGTGGCTCTTGAAGAGGTAAGGTAGCTTGGGAGCCCAGCCTTTTCATGCCTTTCAAGAAAAATCCACTCAAAAAGGAAGGGTTAAATTAAAAACAGACAGCCTTGATATGATCAAAATAGGAGCCTGGCTGCAGGAAAGAGGTCTGAAGAGCTCAATTTGAGTAGCCACACACGTAACATAGAGAGAGGTCTTTTGAACAGAAAGCATGGCTTAATGGAGAATGTTCCATGCATCATGCTTCAGGCAAAACCGCTCCCCACCCCGAAGGAGAGGGGTGCCTCTGCCCAGAGGCTCACTGGGTGCTGCTTGTGAAAGGGAAAAACACTTCCATGCTTCACTGCAGCCACTTTCCCCATCTACATCCCGTCCGCCTTCGCCCACATCTATCCTTTCTCCAAGACCTGTCTCACCTGGTGCCCACCTGCCACCCTGCAAACTCACCGTGGAAAATCGTGGCTCCCAGGAGCCCAGCGATACCGTGTTCATGACACGAGATATGTTTTAAATTCATCTTAACTGACGTGACCTAAAAGTGTGGTTAAAGGTGGTGGTGGGAAGCCCCTTCGGTACTAAGTTAGGGCTGCACTAGAGGTTTTTACTGGCATTTCAGCATGGCCAGAGGTAATATTTTAGTGTTGGCAACCCTCTAGTATGCCTTGACACCAGCTCAAGTTCAAGGAGGGCTCGGTGGATGGACTTTAAGTTAAGCTCAGGTTGTCTCAGGACGGACAGCGCAAATGGCAGGGCTGGCAGAGGGTGGGAGGGGAAAGAAAGTGTCAGAGAAGAGCTTACCTCCTAACCGGGGTTGACGGCAGCACCAGGAGAAGATCCAGCCAGGTCTTCCAAGGCTCATAACTCTGCCACCCCTTGGCTTTTGCTGCCTCGAAAATATGTTGTCCCGCAGCCCACGGACTGGCACTGTCCTTCATTTGTAGCTGAGATGAAGAGAAGACAGAATGAGAAATAGAGAAGTAATCAGCCTGTTGATTTTATTCCAAGACAATAAACACTCAGGATAAAAGCTGGGTCTGTGTTATTCTGACAGAATCTACCCACAAACATCACGGTAATTTCAGAGCTACAGTTCTAGGTAAAAAGCACAGAGGGGGATGGAAGTGTTGCTGATGAGAGGGGACCACATTAAGAAGTGATCGAGACAGGAAGGTACTTTTGAGGCTTGTATCACTACCAATAACTGCAAGAATTCCGGGGATAAAAAGAGATATGGCATCAATGACAAGCAAAATAAAATTTAAAGAGTAAAAGCTTAGACTGTAGCTTCCTTACACGGCTCCCAAACCCAACTATCTGTGCATGGACTGAGGGGTTCCATTCCTAAATCCAGAATTTTATCTCTGTACTGAAAATTTGCATCATTAGCTGATAATCCTGAGCATTTTCTGAAGGCAGCGTACTTACAAAAAGAGAATGAAAGTATTAACATCGAGAGGTTTGATCTAAACACTTCCCCTAAAATAGTGACTCTTATTAACGAAGACCTACGATCT
>NW_009226373.1:7546-27153 GCF_000690835.1 Fulmarus glacialis | reverse complement strand
AATTAAAAGGAAAGGAAAAGAAAAAAAAAAAAAAAATAAAGGAAAGGGAAATAAATTAAATGCTTTAATTTTTTTTTTTTTTTTTTCCTGAATGAGCCAGAAATTGGGAGGGAGGCTTAGAAGTTTCCCTGCTTTCCATTAGTCTCCTCTTCATTTGGTTACGTATCAATTCCTCCTCATCGTGTGACCAACCCATGGGCATTACTCCCTCGAGGCAAAGGTGGTTATTTCACCCATGACCATCTGTACTTTGGGATCTCGGCTAATCCTTTGCTCTCAAAAAATCCATTCTTGCTGCCGTAGTCACTGCTTTCCTGTCGCCTTTAGCACGTTAATGCTTATTCGTTTTCTCTCATTCCAGCTGTGTAACAATCATCTGCGCAACTCAATATTTTGAATCACTTTTTTGGGCTAATGACTCGCAACCTCCCTTGTTTCCCGAATTTCATGACATGTGAACCTTGTACATCCTTGCTTTTAACCTTCAGGGCAGGATAATCCTCCTTTTCCCTTTCTTATCCATTCAACCTTTATTGCATTCCCATTGTTTTCCTACTGTTCTTTGTGTTTTTCCTGTGATTATTTGTCATACTCTTTCTGTAGCTCCAGGTTCCTCATGAAAACCTCATATGCCTTTTCTGCTTAGAGGAATACTTTGAATATAGAATCCCCGAGTCTGATCTCAGGCTGGCGTAAGTCAGGAGTAACACATAAAAACCATCGGAGCATATAAATCTAAATGACGCAAATACTTTGATTCCTTTCAATTCCGTTCTTTACTTTCCAACTTTAAAGTGTCTCATTTTGAAGCCTTAAACATAAAAAGCACACAAACGACGCACTTCAAGGTCAGAGGAAGCTATTATGACCATCCAGTCTGACCTCCTGAATCACGAGTCAGAGTTTCATCCAGTAACTCCTGTATCAAACTCATAAAAAACATCCAACCTAGGTAAACTGTGGAATAAGAATACCAGTTTTCTAACTCTTTAAATTATGTTTGATACATCGCAACGTATACATAGGAAATACGTGTTTATAAATAGGGTGAATGAGCAGCTTTCTCTTACCTCTAGATCTCCAGCAAGCATCTCCATTCTTCTGTATTTATATTTTGACTAGCTCCATTGAAAATCTGTGATTATTTAAAAACACTACACTAAGCTTTTGTAAATACGATTCAGCCTTCACTTAAAAGGTCCATTTCTACTAGAGAGTAGATTTTATAAATCACTTAGGACAAGTCTCAAGGTAGTGGCTTAGCTTTTCCTCCTAGTTTAAATACACAAATGGTTATATCATCTTATTCTGAGATAGAAGATGTACACAAATGTCATGTCCTACATGCATCTCTCACACCATGAGTGCCACATGCACAGCAAAGGTTACAAACGGATGCTGTCTTAGCCGATCATTTTGTTAGAAGAAAAGGCATCATTCTTTATTGAAAGATAATTAAACCTTTTTCTTTCATGTTTGCTCCAAACAGATCGCAAAACTAGTTGGACCTAGTTTACAAAAAAGATAACCTTTTTGAGATCAAAGGAAGAGATTGGTTCCATTACTTGCATTAGTCAGAGTTGTCTGTGCTGTGGCCTTCAGAATAAAGGGAGAAATGTACTTTAGAAAGATCTGAGTAACACACTTTACTCAAAACATTTTTGTATTATATTGCTTCTTGACTGTTTCAGCTTACTCTGTATCTGTGCACTTTATTTTAAGCACTCCAGAAGTGGATGACAGGTCTGGGGGAAAAAGAATCTAGTCAGCATCTCGCAAATGCATCTTCAAATAATGCTTTAAAACTGGAAATTACATTTTGAAATGGTATTTTGTACATCTC
Organism: Fulmarus glacialis; assembly: GCF_000690835.1. Lineage (NCBI taxonomy): Eukaryota > Metazoa > Chordata > Aves > Procellariiformes > Procellariidae > Fulmarus > Fulmarus glacialis. The sequence goes on along the minus strand of NW_009226373.1, from coordinate 25,310 downwards.
CAAGGATGAGGTATTCAAATGGCGATATGATGTAATATAATATTGTCTAATGTTAAAAACACTTTCTCACATTTGTCAGTATTATTTTAAAATGGAAATATTAAAATGCTCTAGGTCACCTGAAACAAGTAATGATGCAGGCGGATGCCTCATAATAAATTAGTATGATAACATTTGCATGATTTTGCCATGCTTCAAAAAATAACCTCAATTTAATTTAGTTCAGCAATATCTGATTCCGTCCAGCTAGTCTTCGCTCTTTCTGATATTTTATTTTAGTATGATTTCCTGCTAAAAAAACCCAATTTTACATCCCCCTCTAACTCTCCTCTTTCCCCTTACCATGGTAAGGTTTTAACAGAGCAGCCAATTTCAATCAAGTTAGTCAGACAATTAGCAGTCTTAAACATACGCTTTCCCAAAATGTTTCGTAAGTAAGTGGCTGAACAGAAGGCAGTAAATTCATTATTGCAGAGTCTGATCTGTGAGGCCGGAGGACCCCCCCAGGCTCCCCGGTCACTGACCCCTCGCTCCCCCAAAACCCGACTGCCTCTTTTGGGTCTGGTGTAGCAAAAGCAAATGCACAAAAAGGAGATCCTGCGGGGATTATAACAGTTTCAGCAGCAGGTGAGAGGAATCCAACTGACTTAAAAGCTGAACGTGGTTCAGAAAGGGGGGATCCCCTTCCAGCCGTTCCCCGCTGCGGGCACCTAAGGCAGCTGACAGGCTCCCTCTTCAGCTACTGGAGCAAGCCAGGCTCCTCCGGGGACAGGGGATGTATGGCCAGGGCCTATTCAGGCAACAGGACGGCGCTACAGGATCATCTTTAATTATTCCTTAAAGTCTACAGGTGCTTCTAGAGGGAATGGTAACTTTCTGACACATGTAACTGGACTACAGGATCAGTTTTGGGTCTTGGATGGGTGCTGAAGAATTCTGTATATGGGCTAAACACATTCTGGATAACAAAAAGACTTATATGTTACAAGTTTTTCAAGACTTTCCCAATTTGAAGAAAAATCATTACATATAGAGTTTCGCATTTTTTTTAGAACAGGAGAAACATGATGGAAAACTGCACAGACTTAGAAACGTGCTATGATTTCTTACTTACAGGACACACAGATTTGATTTTTTTTTTGGTCTTGATTTAGCTTCCACCCAGCTAGTATTTTTAATAATGAGTTATGGGGTTTGCTATTTCATAAATACGTTACCTTCTCTTCAAAACTAATGTTAGAAACACTCAATGCAATGTCATCACCAGCTTCACCAATGCAAAGGAAGTATTTGTTCGCTGCCAAAATCTGCTTTTGTTTTCTTTTGACTTCAGGAGGATGAAGACTTGGCATTCAACAGCCTATAGCTGTCTTTGCAAATTAGTTTGCCATTTGTTATTATACATGGAAAATTAAACCTGGACATCCAATAGGTCAAGAGCCATAAGCTTAAATGGAGGAAAACAGCAGCACCGTTATGGGAAACAACGTATCATACAAAATGTCCTCAAAGCTAGGGGGGTATTCAGAATATTATGAGCTTGTGCATCTTTCTAACAGGATCCCAAATAAGAGACATGTGTGTGCACGCTTGTGTGTCTGCTTGTCTGTGCATTTCTGTCCAACTGAGATCAGTACTTGAGTCTCAAAATAAGTACAAAAAGGAAAATCTTCCAGTTTGTATCCTTTGGCAAATGCAATTTCCCTCCCAACACACACTAAATTCATTTAGCCTAGTGCATTTTTAATAGACATTATTCATCTGTTACCTTAATGAGCTTGTGGTGAAAGCATATTGCCTCCCAATTTTAACAAAAGCAGTCTAATATTGCTGTAGCTTTTTCCCCTTTTGCCTTCTAAGGCAGCAGCACGGAGGGGGGAAGAAAAAAAGCTATAGAGACAGATAGGGTTTTTATTCTGTGTCACAACACTACATTAAGAATAAAACCTTCCACTTAAACACTTAAATGAAAACATCGAGAAACTAATTTACCATTTGTAACCACATGATTTAAGTAGGAGCAGCTTTAATTTTCTTCCCATTTTCCTCATATTCAATGTGAGCCCACATTAGATTTCACTGGCTCAAATCACAACACTTAAAGCCACTTTCATTTTCTTTTTGATTAAATAATTGAAATTCCTGTCACTGCCTGCACTTTACTAGCACACAAATTTTATGTGTAAAGATAAATACTCTTTCTTTCTCCCTTCCCTGCCTGTAGGCTTTTTTTTTTTTTTTTGCCCTTTTTTTTTTTTTTCGGTTTAATCTTAAAAGCAGGCAAGGTTTAGTTTATTGATGGTTCCATAAAATGGATCAGTACTCCATTCACCTATTTCGTGGAATTATACCGCTCCCATTAAGTGATTGTTTGGAGAAATTATGGAAAGCCATCTTCTCTAATTTAGCTGTCATCGTTGTAAGGTTATTGCTATCCAATCCTAAAAGGACAGGAAGCCTAGTTACTCGTGTGCTGTTCCCTCTCCCACACGCACATCCATTAATGTCTGAAGCCTTGATTTTTATTTAAGCATTTGTTTCAATTAGGGTAACAGGTTTTATTAATGCTCCCTAATAAGTTACTCTGACAAAATTCAAGACACTTTCCATCGCAGCTCAGTGAATGGCACAGTCAATACGCAGCATCAATTGGCGCTGCCTGTAATGAGCCGTGGACGCGAATGCAACTTCCAGCTCAAGGGAGAAACACCTGCAAGACTCACCCACCTCGGCCGCTTCTGACACGTCTTGCAGGGCTGTAGCAAAGCCCATTTCCATCTCTTTGGCTTTTCACCTTAAGCCGCCGGAGAGAATTAGCACCCTTTAAAACGCGCCTCGAATGGATCCTACCAGTGAGCACGCTGGTGGCAGCTTGCTGTCTTTGTCCCACCCGGCCATGAGGGTGGACAGTCGCCACATCCCCAGGGGACAGGGAGGGCGGAGGTGCTCGAGCAAGGCAGTTTCACGAACCCTGGGCTTCGTTATCATTTCTGGCTTAGACTTTGGAGCAAGTGACCCTGCACAAGCCGCTTTGGTCTGGGTCATCCGAAGGATGGAGGGCTCTAACTCTCATTAACAGGATTTAGACTTGCATACCTTGGTGTCTCTGTGCTTCAACTCCTTATATATGAAGCATATATCTCTCTCTCTCACGGGTGCTCTGTACTTTTCAGCATCAGCCTCACGATTTAACTCTTAACACTTTTTCATGGCTAGTAACTGCAGGAGATTTGACATAAAATAATAGATGTTGCCTGAAGACCACAGCAAAAACCAACAAAAGACATTTAAGTGAATTTAGAGAGACTCTGGAGCCCCCGTTACTTCCTTTATCTAAATGACAAATAAAACTCCATGTGTCCCCCACCGCAGGCCCAGGGAAGCAAACAGAGGAGACAGAACCTGGCCGGATCCACACTTGGCCCTGCTGTTCTACTCTGCTTTCCTAAGGCATCAGGTCTCCCTGATGAGGAGGTGTTGCAGGGTCATGACGGATGCAGGAGAGGAGCGAGGCTATTGGCATGATGAGGGAGAGGGGATATAGAGGTAAATCGAGAAGGAACTGGACTTCCAGCTTCCATAAGAAACACACATTATGTTTCCCAGCAAGAACCATTTTGCCATTGCATTGCTGTGAGTTCTCTCCTAATCTGACACTTTGATTTTTCCTGGGCGATGCTTACAAAGTGTAGAGGCCCTTACAGCATCATGCAGGAGAAGTAGCTACCGGGAGGGGTCATGAGGTGCAGGAAGATTTCTTCCTCTTCTGCAGTAGCACAAATACGAAGGGCAACGTGTGTTGCCTCTAGAGTGAGCTTTCCACTGATGTGAAATAATACAGAGCGTGGCCTGAAATGGCAACGGGCAATGTGGATGTACCTGTATCACCCAGCCAAGCACAACACGAGCTCTCAGAGCCACAAACACCTCCAAGAACAAGGGTGTCTCTGCAGTAGTTATAAACAGAGATAGAAATTAGACTGCGAGTCTAAATCAAGCCAGATTTTAAGACTGGCAAAGATTAGGGCAATAAAACTGCCCAAATGATATTCCAGCCATGCAAACAGCTTTGTATTAAGTAGGACTGGCAGCCAGCTTGAGAGCACATCTAGTCCATCTCCCTGCCCCAAACATGCCCTGCACTTCCCACCTGGAAATGGATGGGTCTGAGAGCCTGGCTGCTGAATTCCTCTCCAATTCCTGCTCCCATAATCACCATGATTTTTAGATGCTCTATATCAGCAATGCCAACCTAATCAGAAGTTTCATTCCTCAGCACGCAGCAACGCCCTCCTATTTTCTTAGAAGGAAAAGCCAGGATATTTTTACAATTCCTACAGAATAGCAATATCTTACTGGCGACCTCTTACCCCCACCAAAGCAACGATGGCTTTCAATTTTGTATAGAGTTCTTTGAGAAAAGGTTTGTGAGCTTCAAAGGATGTTCAGGTTTTCTATATCTATCTGCTGAGTCAGTGAAAGATACTTCAATTTTGTATAGAGTTCTTTGAGAAAATGTTTGTGAGCTTCAAAGGATGTCCAGGTTTTCTATATCTATCTGCTGAGTTAGTGAAAGATATTGCCTTTTGCTGCCAGCCTGGCAAAGCTTGTCTCATACACCATCAGGAAAAATTATAAAGACAACTTTCATTTTCATATAACACGTCAGCCCATTCCACACAATTTAGAAGCCTTTCTGACATTGTTGAATATGCATTTTCTAATGGGGAAAACAAAACAAAACAAAACAAAAACAAACTTCCAGAGGAAAATTTGCCACCAGCATTTGCAAGTTAGGTCCAGAAGTTAGGGACCTGTCTGTGAATAAGGCAATGCAATAGGTCAGCCACGGCTTTTAATTCTGAAAGAAGGCCCAAGAAACAGAAGAAAAACATCTTTGTGGTTGCCCCTCCCTTTCCCTCTAACTATTCACCCTAGAGGACATTGTTAACATATAATAACTGGGCATGTCGGAATCAATTAGGCAACTCATAATAAAGCAGATGCTGCTATTGTGAAGACGATGCAGTGAAAGTATGGGTATAGGAAGGCCCTCAGCGCAGTCCGGGCTAAGCAGATATGATGCTAATTGAATTCTTGCTAGCAATTTTTCACCCCTAAATGAACAAGAAAGAGAGGAATCTTAGAGTCTCATCTGTTTAGCTTGTGAACAGGAAAATGTTTTCAAGCCCAGTAAATGAGCAACCTAATCCACAGGGATGTTAGCAGGAGGGGTTTCTTTAAAAAAAGCAACGCCCCAAAACCTTCGTATGTTGAATATGAGTTGGGTCCTGTTCCTGTTCCCCAGGGATCGGGGAGTTGGTTATTTTATTTAACCTTAAGGAAACTGAGCATTTCTGCAGTTTTTCCTCGTCCAGAGGCTGGAGATCCCACGCAAGGCGGCGAGAGGGCTTTTCACGCTGCCATCGGCACACCAGCCTCTCACTTGCACCGAGGCACTTTCAGAGCTTTAAGGAGCCTCTGACAGCACAAATATTTCAAATACGAACAGAAGAAGGACTTAATTGGACCCGGGGCACCTGAATTAAAAACTCCTCCTCTCTATGCCCCTTTACTGCTAAACCCACACCCAGAAACCTCCCTCTTAAAACTTGCCAATTCTCTCCCCTTTCTTTTGTAATTCTGCTAGGAAGAGGAAGACTCAGCTTCAAGCCCTGGTGCTTAAACCCGCTCAGACGTCCCTGAAGTAGCCTCTGGAGCAGATGGAGGTACCTGTTGGGCAGGAAAGCTGGGGTGCACCGGGACCCCTGGCTCTCCCTGCCTGTGCTCAGCCTCCCCCGAGCCCCGAACAGAGAAACGAGACCTTTCCCTGGAAGTTTAGATGCCAGTTTTCAAGTTAAGCCTCATTAAACTGAAGGTGAGGACTCCCAGATTTTTACGTGGACTGAAACCTAAATTCCAGGGTTAAACCTGCTGGGTATTATTTTTTGGCTAACAGCCTTGCTTTTTATTACTACTGGCACAAAAGAAGTGATTTCTGCACCTCATAGTTATCAATGAGTAATTAAGTCTCTTCTAGTAACCCTATGCCGGGAAGGCCTTTTAAATTAAAATATTTTCCATTTGATTTTGTTAGCTGCTAAATGAAGATTGGGAAAAATAGGCTAATTACAGCTATCCTAATTAAGCTCCTACAATAACCCATAATTACACCCATACTTATCACCTTTGTGCTGGACACTTTAACCTGTTGTAGTTTGTAATTAGCACGTCTGCGTCGGGGGCTGCAAGCTAACATCTTCTCTTCCCCAGTCCGGCTAGAGTTTTGATGGAAAGTGTGGAAACAAACTCTCTGTTTGCGAAACTGTAATTGGAGTAATTTATGAGGCTTTCTTATTAGCAGCAAACCCAGGTTAGAGAGCTGGGCTGGGTTTTAGCACGCTAGGTGACTCTAGGTGTATTTTATCAAAGAGAAATTGCAGCATCACTGCGGAGCAGCACAAACATGGCCTTTTTGGAGGAGGGGGAGGAGGCAGAGTTTGATCTCAGATCAATACCTGGGCTTCTGGCTGACCCGCTCGCAGAGCCTTAGCAAGTCACTCCTTGCATTTAGGGGTGAAAAATCTCCTGGTGCCTCAGTTTCCCCACCCGTAGAAAGGAGATAGGCCAGTGCTTTAGGGGGTTGAGTTGTCACCCACACCCACACAGTATTCCTGCTTTACCCCACTTTGCCCCGTCTCCACAGCCTGGCACCCCCTCAGCCCTCTGGTTATCCGCAGCAAGGGTGAGCCCGCGCCGCACCGACAGCGAGCTGCCGCCCTGCCAGGTGAGGAAACGAAAAATATGGTGCTTACAGCTACTCCGGGATGCCCCATTCTCCGTGCAGGTTTCTTCTTGCTCCTGATGTACGCAGCAAGCATCTGCCTTCATCCTTGGATTGGGAACATAGGGTTGGGTCAGGAAAGGTGGGCACACCCCAAGCAAACCCATGCACTCATTCCTATCCTCCAAAGGTGGTAGACCGTGGTTAAGGTATGTAGCTGGACATGGGCCAGTTCCAGTTTTTCCAACTTTTACCCTGTTTTTAATCTCCTCTTGCCTTAAAGCTATCAGGCTAAGGAGAGTAGAGCTCAGGCACTGCTGTGTGTCCACCTGCAGCTCCCCGGCACTGACGACATGTTATTTCAGCTTTTTTTTTTCTGTAACAAGAGGGTAACAAAAAGAAAAGAAATGCCTCACATCCACACACTAACTCAGAATAATATTTGGGAGGAAAAGCTAGATCCAAACACCCCAAAAATGCTGGGAAAAGGCTGAAAAGCAGCCAGAGCAAACTGCATGAAATGCCAGCCCCCGTTTCAAGGAGGGGAGATGTGGTTGTACTTGCACTGCCGGGCTGTTCTCTGCACAAGGGAAAATGTACAAGTTGCAAGCACTCCCGGTGCCGAATGGAAGGGCTTTCCTTTGGCTGAGAGCGCTTGCTTTGATGGAGACACAAATGGGTTTACGGGGGGAAAAAGCCTCTCCCGGCTGCACTTTGCAGAGCCGGGGCAGATGTGTCTCCGTGCCCCCCTGCACCCCGGGGGGACCCAGGGCCGCACTCACTGGGGTGCAGGCCACAGGGTTTGGCACCCTGGGGCTGCGAAACAGCAGCTTTTGCAGGCTCAGCTTAACAGCACGAAGGCTGGAGTTTAGAGCATCCCTCAGAAGCAGGACTGGTATTTGCTAAATTCGACCCATGCTGACTGCAAGAGAGAAAAATCTCTTTGCCTCTGGTGCCCGAAGGACTCGCAAGCCCAGAGGAGCTGCTGGCAACTGCGTTTTTCCCCAGAAAAGCCAGCAGCTACCTGGAGACATGCAGCGCAGCTCTGCAGAAAGACCCTTCCCTGGTGCCTGTCTCTGCAAGACACCTGAGGGCTCAAAGGGTCCCTTGGTGTAAAACTGCAAAGTAGGTTTTTTTGCAGCTAAAATGTTAGTATTTCACAGTCCCAGAGAGCTGTGGAGAGCAGAGGAATGACTTGATTTCTCAGGGCGCTGCAAGTCTTCAACCCAAGGGGAAAACTGCCTTTCCCCAGATGAAGGCTCACAGATTAAAAAACAACGAGGCTCCCTTGCCTCCTCAAAACACACAGCAAGGTGGGCTTTGATTTCTGAATCCTTTATTATGACCCTTTTCTTTCTCCCTTCCATCAGTTGCTCTTCCTCCCTGGGTGGTTGGATAATTTCTGTGGCCTTTCTGCTTTATGTTAAGGAATGCGCTTTGGGGTCTGGGTCCCCTTCTCAGAATATGGGGTTACTGCCTGTAAAACCGTTCAGCTCGCAGGCACAAAAAGTTTGTGGCTTTCTGGGTGGATAAACTCTCCTCTGATAGACTTGGGGAGCTAAAATACAATGAGGGGACACACACGTACTCTGTGCACTGCAAAACCAATGCTACTCTGCCCGTCTCGCCTTACCCAGCTGAGAAAATAAAGTGTCCGTGGTCTGCATGCACAGTGAGATGGCAAATGTGTTCAAATAACAACTTCTTGTCTTCTAATAAAAGCGCACTCGTCTCAATTCAGTTGGGGGGGGGGTGTGTGTGACAGTCTTTTGAGGACAAAGTTCTAGATAAGCCCCACAGTCGAAGCCACAGAGACTTCAGCAGAAACCAATCAGTTCCATAATGTTTATTAGTTGTGAAGAAGTTTATTATAAGACACAAAAAAGTAAAGAAAAACGAGGGGTGTGATCTTTGCACTAAGCAGCACTGCCTTTATGGAAATACTCAGAGGAAGGAAAGAAGAAATTTGTTAAATCATGTCATTTTACTGTTCTGAAATAAAGGGCACCCAGCACTGCCCACACTTATGAGGCCATTCAGAGCTGATTTATCGCTTGAGACCACAGAGACAAAATCAAGCCATTACAACCTTTTAAAAGCTTTCTTGCAACAAACTAAAAATATCCATTGCTGACAGATGCAAGCTGTCAATAAGGAATTTAAGAACTCAGTATGAAGAGTGGGAAGAGTGCAAAGTCTTGATAAACATCTCAAATTGGGTCTTACTCAGTGGGAAACAAGTAGTTTATAGTGGTAATTGTAAAGGGCATTTTACATTGAATCAATTAAATGAAAATCTTTTAAACCCTTTTTAAAAAGAGACCTTTTTAAGTTAACAGGTGATTTTAATTGGAACCATGGGACTTGCATCGCAGGAGGTGGGTTGGGTTTTTTTGTTGAGGTTTTTTTTGGAAGCATTCAATATAGGGGAAAATCGATACACTTCCATCAGCATTTGAACTCCTAGAGTCTTGCAAGTTGAATAGTGAAACTAAGCAAGAATTACCATTTGCTCTGGTTTTGTGTGGCTTTTTCTAGCAATTAAATATGTCTCCACCATAACTCCTTAATTGTGAAAGGTGCAGGAGAATTTATCAAGACTGGGTTACCTTAGGGTAACTATTTTTAGCCAGAATCCTCTGCCATAACCTACTATAAAATACCATATATTTTTAGAGATAATTTACCTTTAGAGAAGATGTCAAACATCCCAGCTGACACAATCAAAAGCAGTAATTGCATGTGAGCAGGATTTTACTTTTAAATTCCTTTTCATACTTCTTCACAACCGTAAAGGATGCTCTGCAAAATTATCAGCAGCAGGCAATGCCTGCGAGCCCGAGGGACTAAAGCCACGAGCAAAAAACCTTCCCTCAAAAGCGAATGACGCTTTCAGCAATTGCCTTTTAGAGCCGGTGAATTCCTTCGCTTCCCATTGCTCTGTACTTCATCAAATCTAGCACTCTCTGCCCTGCAAAGCTGCAAGGTGTGATCCAGAAACAGCAGCTACCTCCCTGGGAGGAGGCCAGGGGAAACCAGGGGAAGGAATAACACACTGTCCCCAGGTAAAGACTTGGAATTGGCTCCCTCTATGGACCCCCGGAGACAGACATTACTAGGTTAGCCTGGGGATCCTTTCTAACTCGCAAATAAACTTCAGCCTTTGAGTCTCATCTCCTAAAAGCCGAAGGGCAATGTCTAGCATATCTAATCCCGGCAGGGACAGCCGAGATCCAGGGGCAGGCGGGGAGCTCCCGGAGGGGGAGGAGGGTTTGCAGACCTGCAGGGAGGGTAAAACAGGGGTGGCAGAAAAAGCAGCAAATGCCTCACACAACCTACCTGTGGATTCTTCACAGCCAGTTAAATGAAAGCCCACCCCTTCGACAGCTAAGTCTTTGACACTGCTCTCTTTTGCTAGCTTTAAACAGCTACTTCCCATGAATTTAAACGTGTCCATTAGAGACCAACAGAGGAACCAGTACCAGAGCTGGAGGCTGCTCAGTGCAGAAAGGCGATGCAGGCAGAAAGCCCCTCTTGTAGCTGAGGAAGGGGCTGGCAGAGAAAACTCTGGTCCTGTAATGACTTTGGCCAGGCAGACACCCAGGGCAGGGGGGGAAGCATGGGTTTGCTCCCCGGCTTTGGGTGGAAGAAAAACGTCAAAGGGGAACTGGGAAGTTCCCCAGGAGAATACACAGAGGGGGAGAGCAAGGGCAGCCCAGCAGAGCTGGCCACCTTCACACAGCAGGAGTGTCAGCAGCTCCTAGGATTTCACTGTGATCTTTGCAAGAGACAGTGCGCTCCTTAAAGCAACCCTAGAGTTACATCCTGATGTTATCTCGAACAAATAAAAATGTGCAAGTCTCTAAAAGAAGCATTCAGGACTCCTGGGTGTGGAAAAAAGCCTGGAGAAATGGCCTGGCTGAATGCTAGGAGGAGTTCAAGGAGGCATAGCAGCGGGGATGGGGTATCCCAGCATCTTCCCTGCAGTTCCACCCACCTCTCCCTCCCTGAACTGCAGGATTGAGAAAAGAAGCCGGCAAGGCTGAAGACAACAGGCATTGCCATGAGTTTATTTAAGTGTTCGGGTCACGGGAAACATGAAAGCCCCCCACAAGTATCAAACTAGCACATATCTCCCGCCTGCTTGCCGCGGAGCTGAAGCCTCTTTTCAAGCAGCCAGGAGCTGGCAGGCTTCAGAGATAGCTTTAGCAGGCACTACAACCGCCCTTCCCTAACCCTGCAGCGACTTTCTTGCACTTGCAGACATAGTGTTCCCAAACTTGTAGGTGACTGAGCGGCTCCGGAAAGCCGGCAAATGCTCTTCCACATCCCAGCGGGTCAGGTAGGGAAACTGAGGCACGGCTGGTGAATCACCGCATGGAGGGGGGAAGGCAACAACCCAGCCTCCGCATCTTCGGCGTCGTGCCCACCCTTCCTCCATGGAATTGATGTGCTTCTGCCGTGCACTAAGTGATTAGTCTGTGGCTTCGCTGAGTGTGAAGTTATGGAGCGGGAGATCCAATCACAGGCACAACTCCGGTTGTGCTACAGGCCTATTTGAAAGGGTAAGTGTTCTGCATTTTTTTTCATGCCTGCAACAATCTAGACAAATAGGCTTTTAAATTAAGCAGTGATTTGGAATATAAGTGAGTGCATTTAAGCTGCTAAGAGATGGAAAGATCCTAATGGCTGAAATATTTGTCATATCACAAATAAACTGGCTGTATCGGGAGCTACTAATATAACTAATTTTTACCAAATCCTTCACTGCTCTGTGATAGAAAATGAGGTCAGCATAGGTTGAGGCAACATAAAATGAGCAGCTGCCAGAAGGCAGCATAGAATACTGATAAAGGACTCTGCAGAAACTGTATCGCCTGCCCACAGAAAAAAGGAATCAGTTTGTTCAAATTAAGATATAGCTTTTCCAGAGCATCCAGGGTTTTAATGAAAAGGTGCCAATGAATACAGGCTTTCAATGGATCCGGAATACAAATGCATACCGAGATACTTCCTCAAAGCTTCCCTATCCCCCTAGACCGGGGTTCACCCAGTTTTTCCACATTTTAATCATGAGGTCCGTGTGACTTTTGAAAGGCACTTGGGTGTCAGCGAGGGCAGGAGAGTGCCCTGGTGCGGCCGATGAGAGTCCCTGGGATTTCTACAGTTCCTTTGATTCCTATGGGGCTTTCCAGTTACAGGAATTAAACCCTGGCTTAATCTGCCACTCAGGAGGAGGAAAAGTGAAATGAAGAGGAATTCAGAGGACTTGGCCCACTTTAATAGAAAGACAAGCCCGAAGCCCACAGAGATAATGCCAGGAGCAGCTCTTGCACCTCTAAGGTTCAGGAACGAAAAGCAGCTCCCCAAAATCACCTTCTTTCTGCCATGACCCCATGCAATCCTGTTGCACCGGTACAAGGTGCTCTAAGCTGCCACGTTGAGGATAACGCACCCAGAGAAGAGAGGCAAATCCTCAGTGTCGGAGATGCAGCGACAGACTGTGTTTTGCCTACCATGCTTTTAAGGCTGCCTCAAACATTTGGGGCCAAGTGGGATGCAGCCATACTCTGAGAAAAACATATATGAGAAAAACAACATAATTGTTTTCATTCTCATACAAAAAGAAATCAAGAACACTTTGGAAGGGGAATTTCCTCCCTCCTTTACAGGCATGAACAGCCTGTCTTTGAATAAGGGGAGGATTTTGGTTGTAATAATTGGCCCTTTTCATCCCTGAACCCCAAATGAGTGGAAAAAAGCGCAAGTAACTCCATTGGTGAAATGGGAAACTGAGGCACAGGGAAACTGAGGCACGGAATGTCTTCCATTGGGGAAGAAATTGTGGGACTTTATGAGATTTGGCAGAAAATAAAGCAAACCTCTGGGCATATCCGCCTGCGTTTCATGTATCATGTGGGATTCTTTGACATTTAAAAGCAGCATCAGAGCACCTAAGTCTGGTATCTGGGAGCAAAGTGGGAGCGACTCCACCATGGCAAAAACAGGTCAGAGAGGGGACCAGGGTGTCCAGTTATTATTTGGGATGATCTGTGAATGCAGGCTCACTCTACGTATGATCCCATCTCCCTGTGCCACGTGAGAGGCCAGCGTTGCTGAGAGCGGCTCTCCAGGGATCAATCTGCAGGGACCCTTGGCAGGGGACCAGCGACCACTTGGGAGCATGGGACAATTTAAGAAAAATAAGATCAACATGGATTAGCAATAAAACTTAAAGCTCGCTGCATTTCCTAAATGGAATGGTAGAAGGGTTCATATTTGATAACCATTAAATGGTTTAATGAAATAATTATAACCCAGACTCCTGAGCCCGGCCAGAATCAATAACTATGAGCTCTAAGCAACAGCATGATCCAAGTTCTGCCATTTTCACAGTGCTCCCCAGCAGGCAGAGTGTGCGACTATAAATGCGATTGACAGTAAAGTTGCATTAAAACATCCCCATCAAGGGCAATAATAGATTAAAGGCTACTGAGGCGCTGCAGTTGGCTGGTCAATATGCTTTATTTTCTGCATCACCCCCAATTTTGCCACCCTCCCGCATACTATTAGTGGGAGTCGATTTGCTGTCAGTGACTAGCCCTGGCAAAAGATGCATTAATGCATGCTCACAAAAGCAGTGCGCATGGCATTATCACTTCACTCGCTTTCAAATTACAGCCTAATGCTGTCTCCAGGCAGCTTGCGACACGTTAACACTATGTGCGATTTGTTGGTATCGGGCTAAATATTTCATGTCTAAAGATTTCATCAGAGATTTGATGACAGAAATAAACTACCGCCCGGTGGGAAATCATTCCGAATAATAGAATTAGGCATTGTTGGAAAATCGACAGAAAAGGGATGATGATGTAGGATAGTGGAATAAGAGCAGAAAAAGCATGAGGGGAGAAGGAGGGCCGAGCAGAGGGCTGCTGAGTACCCGTTTGTCTGCTAACTAAAGGCAGTGTTGCTAATAAACCCAGTGACGGGGCAGAGATTGCAAATTAGGTGATTGTATATACCTTGCTCCCAGATACCAGGCTTAGGTGCTGCTTTTAAATGTCAAAGAATCCCACATGATAGACAAAATGCAGGTGGATATGCTTTATTTTCTGCCGAATCTCATAAACCAGCCCATAACACGTATGCCTTTGCATCCCTCTGCCACAGGCTGTATTTATCCTTTAGAGCAGCGGAAAGGGCCTTGAAAACTGAAGGCATGAACTGATCTGAGGAAGAGTGGGGCAAGCAGCAGCAGAGCAGCCTGCCCTGCCGCAGGGCTGACCCCCAGAAAGCGCACTCGGGGCAGGAAAGGGGGGACCCCATGAGCTCGCCCACAGCCGCTGCTCAGACACAGCTCTGCACAGGGAAGGTGGGCTCCACAGCCCTTGGCATTGCAGGACCCGGGGGTTCCCACCTGAGCGGCCAGTCCTCCACCCCATGTGCCAGACAGCCCAGACGGCCGCTGCCGGCGGGACCCCCACCCCGCTCCCTAGCCAGGCACCCCAAAGGGGCCGGGCAGCCCTGGCGTTGCAGCCTGCCAGCCTAGCTGCTTGCGAAAGCCTTTATTTGGTGCCGACCTGGGTGCGCAGCTCAAAGGCAGCAAAGCTATTAATCCTTGCTTTTTCAAGGCCCCAGGACCTCTGCATTGACTACCTCCTCCAGCAAGCGCTCCTGGCTTTCAGCCTGAACAAAACAGCCACGGAGTCAATCGTGTGATGAAAAAACAGGCACTTGACCAGAGAAAGGAGACAAGTACTGAGGCTCAGCAGCGAGCAGGCTGCTTGGGCTCCTGGTTTAGCTGCATTTTGCCTTTACAGCAAGCCCTTCTACAATGGCAATTTCAAATCACAGCTTTGATTCATATCCTTTCCTTACAACCAGCTGTTGCCACCCACCACTGAACACCCAGCTCTCACTTTTCCTGAGCTGTTTTTATTATTTTCTTTTTTTTGGTGGGGGTTCCTAAGGATTATTTGAAAGAGTTAACAGCACCTTTGCCGTTGCTGGGGGTTAGGGAGTTCCCTCTTCTCCAAGGTAAAAAAGTCAAGCACAGCTTGGTTAATTATCCTTAAGCTACTGCAGATTATAAACCTCCGTTTACTTGCAAAACATGATTGTTTAACCCCCAAAAACTGTCTTTCAATAATGCTTTCTTCTCCAAGAAACTGTGAAAGCTTCTTCAAAGCTCCCTTTCTTTGCATTTTGCAGTATGTGTAGGAAATAAAGCAAGTTTGACTCCCAGAGCAAACACAGGTTTCCCTCCCTCAATAGCAGAGTTCATTATAAAACTTCATGTTTTGTAATAAAGCTGTACAAAGAACCCAGAGCTTTTTTCTTACCTCTGCTCCTGGACTCCCTGTGTAACCTTCAGGCTGTGGTTTTCCAAGAAGCTGGATTAGGTGCTTGAACAGGGCTGACAGGCTTGGAAAATCAGCCTGACTCTACCCCAGCTTCGGCTTCCCGCCGGTTAGCAAGAACGAAGCTTTCCCCCAGCTGGGTCACTGACTCCAGCAGGAACCTCCTTCAAGCCCAAACTCAGGCTGCATGCCTCTATCTCGGTTTTATCAAAAAAGACATGCACACTCTCTCTCTCTCTCACACACAAACACACAGAGAAATTTGGTAATACCCCAAAGCAGGAGCTTTTACAGGGGCAAGCCAGTAACTTATTCCTCGCCTGTTCTACAAAACAGCCACAGCACTCTTTATCTCTGAAAACAGACACCAAAACACTTGAAAAGGAAAAAAGATTTAATTCACCTCGGTGAACACACCCAGAAAGCGGTCAGCAGTGTCCAAGCAGACTTCTGAGCTTGTAAAACAAACCCTTAAGCTAATTCCTGCCTTCTGAACAGGCTATGCAGCACGTTTGTGTTACCTGCAAGGGAATCAAGATATCCTCCTCAGCAGAACCAAATTCAGCCTCTTCTGCTGAAATACCAAGTAAAAATCCTCCATTAAGCCTATTTACTGAGACATTTTTCATGCTTTCCTCTAAGACAGGCAACACTGGTCACTGATAGATCTCAGTTCAACCGGACTTTACTCCACTGACTATTCTTTAGTCTCTAAAGCATTTGAGAACAGCTGCAGGGGGAGGCTGCCCCTGGCCACCAGCAGTTCAGACCCCCCTGCACTTCAGTATGAAACCATGCAGGAGAACTATTCCCTCAGCATTTCAATACCAAGCAGAGAGACTTGAAAAAGGTCCTCTGCTCACCACTGAGGCTCCAGTGGGAAGCTGCGACGCTAAATTCAAAACAAAAGTCCTTTCCTTTACAATGTTACTGTTAACAGACTAATGCAACCTAACAGCTTTGGGAGAAGCAACCTGCATGGGTTCCAGGGAGATGAAACCCCAGCAGCTTCTGAGGCCTCCTAAATAAACTGTGAATTAACTTTGCCCCTTCCAGGAAGGCAGTAACCAAAGGAGGTGATTCATGTGGCCAGCTCTTTCGTAGCCCTTAGTGCCAGGGAATAATTGGGCAGATCTTACAAGAAAGGAATAGTTGTATCACAGGGCACAGGAGCTGAGTGGCCCAAGATCAAGCCATTGCAATAGCTGCTTGGCTGCAAAACCTGCTGGTTAGGAAAGCTGGGCACCTGAACGGGGAGTTTGCCTCCTGCAGAGCTCTCCTGTCACTGTCCGATGCAGCATTGCTGCTTCTGTTTGCCCCTACAGAGACAGATCTTGCTCATCGGTAAAGAAAATAAAGCTGAATACCGTGCCAGTTTGGAAGAAAACAAGATCCTCAAAAGATGCACAAAATGAAGTTGTGTAGATATTACCTGCATTTGGTTCTTTGCCTCTGTTCTTGCACCCAGGGCAGCAGCATTACCAGCACACAACAGAGAAACACGACAGCTACACAGGTGTTGCCCTTGACGTTAGCCTCGCCAGGTACGGCTGTGGAGGATTCCAACCTATTACCCAATCTGCACCTAACTGAGAAACACTTGTAACAGAAAAAGAAAAATCTTGAATTTAAGTTTTTTAACACAGAAAAAAGGAGAAAATTGAATTCAAGTTTAAAAAAAAAAAAAAAGAGCTTGAATTCAATAACTTCTCGAATTAGCAATACATTAACCTAAAAACAGTTCCCCTATTTGCACACAACTCTTCAGGCTGCTTTGCTGTCATGAATGTAAAAACTCACAAGTTTGACACTGTTTTCATTCATTCACTTCACTAAAACTGCCTATGCCCTCGTGCAAGTGCCAGTGTGACTGTGAACCCCCACGGCAGCCCCCTCTCTCCCCCTCTCGGTCTCACATCCCCCGTGGCCTGACCCTCAGCCTGTACCTCTGCTTGTTCATAATTTGCCCTGTGAAACCTCATCCCTTAGCCTGACAAGACTGGTAATTTTAAATCATAGCTCTGACAACCCCCAGCAAT
The DNA here is from genome assembly GCF_000690835.1 of Fulmarus glacialis. Classification (NCBI taxonomy): domain Eukaryota; kingdom Metazoa; phylum Chordata; class Aves; order Procellariiformes; family Procellariidae; genus Fulmarus; species Fulmarus glacialis. The sequence continues at coordinate 8,124 of NW_009226373.1, read as the reverse complement.
GCCCTCCTGTAAGAACTGTCCTGGCTTGAGCCACTGTTTCTACAATACCCTAAAATACCTCTTTCCAAAAACCGTTTTCATTTAGTGTCCCCTATGGCAATAAAGGCATTACACACTGTTAATGGGAGATGCTGCTACGGATGGAATTAAATGCCATAAACATTTTGGGGGGATTTAATTCAAAACCCTGGGGGGGGGACAACCAAAGAGAGTGCCTCTCTGCCATTCCGCGGTCAGGTGCTGCCACCTGCTGCCCGGCTCCCCAGCCCCCGGGGCATGCCCCAAGCTAAACTGCATTTAAATGCACTTAAACGCTGGAGTGCAATACTAATCCGAGAGCATGGTGCTTCCCCCCCCGCCTCTATTTGGTGAGAAAGTGCAATTAATGTTTTGGTTATTCCCCAGTTTTTATTAGGGAATTGTAATACTCTCCTGGCAAGGCAAATGACATTGCAATCAGCAGGCACAGACAACATGGGGTAGCAAAGGGACAGTCCTGGCTAAGTCACTGTCCTACGCTAAGGTCACCCGCTGTACTGGCTTTGGCTGGGATAGAGGTAAATTTCTTCAGTGGCTTT
>NW_009226373.1:0-7414 GCF_000690835.1 Fulmarus glacialis | reverse complement strand
TTCTGCTTCTCACACCACCCCACCAGTGAGAGGCTGGGGGGGCACAAGGAGTTGGGAGGGGACACGGCCGGGGCAGCTGACCAAAGGGATATTCCATTCCATATGACATCATGCTCAGCATATAGAGCTGGGGGAAGTAAGGGGTGGGGGGGATGGGACACGCACACGTGTTCAGTGATGATATTTATCGTCCCAAGTAACCGCTATGCGTGATGGAGCCCTGCTTTCCTGGAGATGGCTGAACACCTGCCTGCCGGTGGGAAGCAGTGAATGAATTCCTTATTCTGCTTTGCTTACACATGCAGCTTTTACCTATTAAACTGTCTTTATCTCAACCCAAGGTTTCTCTTTTACCCTTCCGATTCTCTCCCCCATCCCAAGCTAGCGGCTGTGTGGGGCTGAGCTGCTGGCCGGGGACCAGCCACAACACCCACCTAGCAGAGGAAGGGAAGGCAATGGATGTAGTTTTTCTGGATTTTTGAAAGGCTTTTGATGCTGTCCCTCATAGTGTCCTTCTGGACAAGTTGTCCAGCAGTGAGATGAGCAGGTACACAGTGTCCTGGGTGAAGAACCGCCCAAATGGCAGGGCTCAAGGGATTGTAGTGGGGGCTACATACGGCTGGTGACCGATCACCAGCGGTGTTGGTCAGAGCTCAATTCTAAGGCCAGTTCTGTTCAATATTTGTATCAATTACCTGAAGGCAGGAGGCGAGTGCATCCTTAGCAAGTGTGCTGATGATGCCATACCGGGAGGTGCCACGGACACTCTCGAGGGACAGGAGGCCTCGCAGAGGGATCTGGATGGATTGGATCACTGGGCAATCATTAATGGTATGAAAGTGTACAAGTGACGGATTCTGCACCTGGGACGGAGTAACACCGGGCACAAGAAAAAACGGGGGAGGAGCAGCTGGAGAGCAGCCCCGCAGAAAGGGATCCAGGGGTGCCGGTCGACAGCAGGCTCAATAGGAGTCAGACAAGAGGGCAAACTGCATCCCGGGGTGCATCAAACACGGCATTGGGCATTTGGACAATGCCCTTAATAACATGCTTAATGACATGGTCAGGCAGCTGGACTAGATGATCGTTCTAAGTCCCTTCCAACTGAAATAGTCTATTCCAGTGATGATTTTTGTAGACTGCAGTCACGACTTAATGAAAATTGCCGCTCCACTGTGCCAGGCTTCACTGGACCAGTACTGCTGGTAATGGAGGCAGGGAAGTAAGAGGTGATACTGAAAGGTGAGGCACAAAAGATCCTGCAGCCGTTCTCTGGATTATGCCTCAAGACTTTTTTTTTTCCCCCAATGTCCTGCAGGATGGAGGTAGCCTGGGCAGTCTCCCTTTTACCATCCCACTGATCCCGAAAGGATCCAAAATACCTGCAAGTAAACAGGACTGCTGTAACGACATGCAAAGCGTTTTAACGCTCTCAGCTGCTTCCATTGGCATTCAGCAGCTGTGCTGCAGGCACCCCTGTAAATCATTCCATCCCACCAGGAAACATGCACTTCAGAGGCAGCAACAGGACTGTTAAGCTACCAGAGCATCGTTTTTCCCTTTTGGATAAGCACTGCTGTTAAAAAAAACCCATAAAAATCCCTCAATTCCTCTCCAACGTTGAGAAAGAAGTTACTCAGGGAAAAAAGTGTTTTAACTCATGAAGTACCCAGATAAAAAATAACCAGCACGGAATTGCTGATTATTCTGAATAATCCCTCTATATATAAGCAATATAGTAATTGCGATGAATTTTATGGTCTAGAGTAATGACTTAATGAAAATTGCCACTCCACTGTGCCAGGCTTCACTGGGGCCAGTACTGCTGATATTACATGTAACATATTATATACACTAATATATAATCAAATACTATATATAAATATATAAGCCACATAATTGCTTATTATTGCTGAAGAGGCTGCCCAAAGCCACTTCCCCACCCAGCAACGACTGAAGAGCCACCTCTGAACTCACCTTCCCACCAGGGGGGGAAGTCCTTGAGCCGATCTGTGAAGCTGCTAGACTTTTTGAAAAGGGTGAGGTCACTCAGCTTCAGTTAACTTTTCCTTAATGCAGGCTTGCTGCTTTTTCGTTTAGTATCCTGCAACCATATATATCCACACTGGGAAGGCATTCTCTTCAGCGGTGGCTCTGTACTGCCCAAGAAGCACCCGGTTCCAACCCACCACCCCATTTCACTGAAGCTCTCCAGCCACACCTTGCAGCCATCTAGCAAAGTGGCATCGTCAGCTAGAGGGAGGAGCTAAGAAACCATGTGATTAAAGCTGTCGGGCTCTAGGCAAGAACTCCTACATGTTTAGTGTTTTTAATTCTTCAGCCCAGGTTTTCAGGATGGGGTAGCTCTACAATTTTGGACTGAACATAAAGCTCAACCTAAGCTGCCTCTGAAGGCAGTGCTCCTGTGCCACCCACAGCCTTGTCCTCCAGAACACAAGGCTTAACATGGCAATTACTCAGGCTTCAGAAACAAAGCAGTTTAACTTGGAAAATCTCTCGAGGCTGCTTAACCTGGAACCTGCATTAATCCTTGTGGTTAGGACATGCTCAGCTAGTATATATAATCTTCATTTACCATTAAGTTTATTTTCTCTTTGTTTTTCACACTAGCCAATATGGACAAAGAAGTAAAGACAGAAACATTGTGATGCCCATTAAATAGTTTTTATTCCTTAGGACATGAATTGCATTTCCACTTGTTTACAGTACTGTAAAGTGCAATGGTATTCATCTCCCCTCCTGTGCACACGTTCAAGTATTTAAAATGCCCAGAAAATGTGTTGTTTTTTTTTTTTTTTTTATTTTTACAGCAGCTCAGTTATGGAGTTTTAATCTGGCAAAACATACCCAGATGTGCCTACAGGTTTGGGTCCTTCAATCTAACCCCCACCCAGGGGTCCTCCAATACTAACTGCTAGTGGAATGCATTTCCCGGTGTCTTTAGTCCACCTCCTCAATGGTTGGTCCAGAAGAGGCTCCACCAGATGGAGGAGCTCCACCACCAGGGAATCCGCCAGGCATCCCACCAGGCATTCCTCCTGCACTCTGGTACAGCTTGGTGATGATGGGGTTGCACACCTTCTCCAGCTCTTTCTGCTGGTGCTCGAACTCCTCCTTCTCAGCCGTCTGAAGAAGACAAAAGCTCAGTACCTGTTGCTCTCACTAAGTCAATACAATCCAAAAGCTAACTGGCACTACCTGGCTTATGTATTTCAAGAATCTGGGCTTAGTTTTAGCCTGTCTTCAGCCCCACCAAGTCAGACTGGCATTGTGCTAGATGCAAGAATATTTCTTAGTCTAGTTCCAGCAAAACCAACTTACTGATTTAGGACTCCCTCAAACCACTCCTAGAGCCTACATCGCTCCCAGAGCAACAGGGCCTCATTTAAGGTTAGAGAAGATTATACTTGCAAGCCAGCCAGCTTGAATTGGGAGCAACTGAAAGCTCTACGCTTGCAAACTGTGGTCGCTCAGACATCCAAGGAAGGTACTTGGACCAACACAAGTCTTTCGACTTCTGGTGGAAACTACGAATGGCTTTGGAATCACTTTCATCACAGCAACCAGTAGTTCTCCTCCATCCTCTTGAGCTTTCTTTGTAGCTCAGCGAGACACTAGAAGTAAACACTGACCAAACATGGAATATGACATACCTGATTCTTGTCCAGCCAGTTGATGATTTCATTGCATTTGTCCAGGATTTTCTGCTTGTCCTCATCAGAGATCTTGCCCTGGAGCTTCTCATCTTCAACAGTAGCTTTCATGTTGAATGCATAGGACTCCAGGGAGTTCTTAGAAGACACTTTATCACGCTGCTTCTCATCTTCTGCTTTGTATTTCTCTGCTTCCTGAACCATCCGCTCAATGTCCTCCTTGCTCAGCCGGCCTGCAGAACACAGCAGCCTTTCAGATCACTATTTTCTACTCAGTCACTTTTAGTGCAGAATTACAGCTTCTCAGACATTACAAATTCTACACTTCAAGTTAGCTTAGGCAGGCAGTAGAAGAGGCCCATAAGCTACCAGGTGCCCTCATCTTAAACCACTTTGTGGGCCTTCTTAGAAATTCATGGATTACTGCACCAAAAACAAGGCTCACGGCTGTAAACCGAGGTGCATATACATTATAGCCAAGTTTTGACTAAGATAGAAGGCAGAGTTTGACAAGCTGAGCTTAAGCACCCTCAGAAACACGTGGATCCTTACCCTTGTCATTTGTTATCGTGATCTTGTTCTCCTTGCCAGTACTCTTATCCACAGCAGACACATTCAAGATGCCATTGGCATCAATATCAAAGGTTACTTCAATCTGAGGTACACCTCTGGGAGCAGGGGGAATACCAGTCAGCTCAAACTTGCCCAGCAAGTTGTTGTCCTTAGTCATAGCACGTTCTCCTTCATATACCTAGTAAGGAGAACCAGCAAAATTAAGTCATAAATTTGACCACACAGTATTAAATCATAATGGGTTATTATCTTGAAATGACACGGTCGCTCAGACATCCAAGGAAGGTACTTGGACCAGCACAAGTCTTTCGACTTCTGGTGGAAACTACGAATGGCTTTGGAATCACTTTCATCACAGCAACCAGGTATTTACTAGCATCCCTTGCCAATGGTAAGAACACAGGACCTCTGGCCTAAGATTTACTTCAAGTATCAACCACTGGAAGCGTTGACAGGGTCCTATGATTGATTATGTGAGTGCATTGTCAGTTCACCCCAGTGCCGCCTGCCTACCTGGATCAGCACACCAGGCTGGTTGTCGGAGTAAGTAGTGAATGTCTGAGTCTGCTTGGTGGGGATGGTGGTATTCCGTTTGATCAGGACTGTCATGACACCTCCAGCGGTCTCAATACCAAGAGACAGAGGAGTCACATCCAACAGCAGCAGATCCTGTACGTTCTCAGACTTGTCTCCAGACAGAATAGCAGCCTGAACAGCTGGGGGAAGAGAAAAACCATGAAGAGCCCTGCAACAGACACACTGCACACTACAGTTAAGCCCATGGCTCGCTCAGACATCCAAGGAAGGTTTTGGCCATCATTAGTAGACTTCTGGTGGAAACTACGAATGGCTTTGGAATCTGATTCATCATTGCAAGTCAAAGTTAAACTTCTTACTGCTTTGAAAAGCTTTACTGATTCAGGTGGAAGACCGAGGGCCTACACCAGTACTGCTCTGAGACCTTCTTTCAGATAGTACTCAGTTTGCTACCACCACTGCCCAGTTTTACCACACAGAAGATGCTAATTTGTCATTACCTGCACCATAAGCCACAGCTTCATCAGGATTGATGCTCTTGTTCAGCTCTTTGCCATTGAAGAAATCCTGCAGCAGTTTCTGAATCTTTGGGATACGAGTAGACCCACCAACCAGCACGATGTCATGGATCTGCGATTTGTCGAGTTTGGCATCCCGCAGGGCCTTTTCCACAGGATCGAGGGTGCCACGGAACAGGTCAGCGTTCAGCTCTTCAAAGCGAGCTCTGGTAATGGACGTGTAGAAGTCAATACCCTCATAGAGAGAATCAATTTCAATACTGGCCTGCGTGCTTGACGACAGAGTACGCTTTGCACGCTCGCATGCAGTGCGGAGGCGACGAACTGCTCTCTTGTTCTCGCTGATGTCTTTCTTATGCTTGCGCTTGAATTCAGCAATGAAGTGGTTGACCATGCGGTTGTCGAAGTCTTCTCCACCCAAGTGAGTGTCACCTGCAGTGGATTTCACCTCAAAGATGCCATCTTCAATAGTCAGAATTGACACATCAAAGGTGCCACCTCCAAGGTCAAAGATAAGAACATTCCTTTCAGCACCAACCTGAAAGAAAAGATCAATTTTCAAAATGCAACTCGCTTCCTACTGCTAGTTTAGCAGGTTTACTAGTTGGACATCAGAGACAGTAGTCACTCCATAGCATACCTTTTTGTCTAGGCCATAGGCTATCGCAGCAGCTGTTGGCTCATTGATAATTCGCAGTACGTTGAGCCCTGCAATGGTTCCAGCATCTTTTGTAGCCTGACGCTGAGAGTCATTGAAATAGGCTGGTACAGTCACTACAGCGTTAGTAACAGTCTATAAAAAAGCAAGTAAAAGAAATCAGTTATGTATGTTACCTACTTGCACATACAGAATTATTCATTACGTTTCACTGAAGTCCCAAAAAACCTCACCTTCCCAAGATAAGCTTCTGCAATTTCCTTCATTTTGGTTAAAACCATGGAAGAAATTTCTTCTGGGTAGAAACTTTTTGTCTCGCCTTTGTACTCCACCTGGACTTTCGGTCTGCCAGCATCATTCACCACAGTGAAAGGCCAGTGCTTCATATCAGACTGGACAACAGAATCATCAAATCTACGCCCAATCAACCGTTTTGCATCTGGAAAAGAATAGCTGGCCACATTAAATACGTTCATTCACAAAAGAACATGAAGTTCCTCCTAAAAAACAATACCCAAAACCCTAGAACACTATACTTAACCTAGAATTATTCCTGCCTTGTCAAAACCTTGCTGCAGTCACTGCCAAGTTTCATCTCTTGGATACGCACAAATTTGTCAGTATCACCTCACAGCCCCCACAGCAATGCTACAGCTGCTGAACCATAAACCACAGTGCAGTCTAGGAATTAGACCGAGACACTTAGTCAAGGCCACTTAACACTAACTTCCAATGCACAACCTGCAGCAAAACAAGTTTTTAAACTGTAAGGCATATACTTTCCCAGTACATAATAAAAGCTTAATTATTAGTAATGCAGTTCTATTACTCAGACTAAAAGCAAATTAGGAGTTTCAATTTCCAAGAAGCAGCTTTAACCCTGCTCTCAGTCATCAGTCTTATAACCAGGGAACATCTACCATCACCATGCTAAGCTTCTGTACGTGAAGTATGCAAAACTCGCAGCCTTACCAAAAACTGTATTGGTTGGATTCATTGCAACTTGGTTCTTTGCAGCATCGCCGATCAACCTCTCTGTGTCTGTGAAAGCAACGTAGCTTGGCGTGGTCCGGTTACCCTGGTCATTGGCAATGATTTCCACCTTCCCGTGTTGGAATACACCAACACAGGAATAGGTAGTGCCAAGATCAATTCCGACAGCTGGTCCCTTCGACATCTTGTCTGAGGAAGGAAGAGGGAAAAAAAAAAAAAAAAAAAGATGATTGAACTGTAAAACTTAACTCAAACTAAAATGTTTCGTTGCTGTTATCCCACGTTTTACCAGCAACTGCTCTTTAGCGCACACAGTTCATGCATTTAGCAGCTCTACCACTTGGTGTCCAGCCGCGGTAGCCTAAGGCCCAACCACGTGGTACAGCACGCGGCCCGGGACTCCATCTCCCAGCATGCACCTCCCCGCCCGCATCACGTGGCCGCAGTCGGACATGTTAGGT
>NW_009226372.1:0-13810 GCF_000690835.1 Fulmarus glacialis | reverse complement strand
GGATAGTGATTTGTGTCTGGTTTGCTTTTTTTTTTTAAAATTATTTTTTTTTTTTAAAAAATGAGGAAAAAGGTTTTGGATTCCTTTCAAGATTTGTGCCCCCCCGCCCATCTCCTGTAAGCTCAGACTAGCAAGCAAAGAAACAGCCTGGCACTGATGAAAACATTAAACGTGAGCTTTTGTCTATGAGCAGTGCTTCCCCCCCATCCCTTTACTTTACCCTCTGAAAAGATAAATGACCACTGCTCCCTCCTGCCTTTTCAGCCCTCCCTGTGAGCAATTTCTGTAATTTAATTACTAAGCTTTCCAGGCAGTTGGGGGCGGCATATTAAATTCTTTCCTCGTTTCCCCCTTTTTTTTTTATTCTTGGGAAACTTTTGAATTTCTCCAGTAAACATTTTGGCTGTTTCCTCCCAGCCACGTTACAATGCCGAGCCGCCCCGGTGCCGAGCCGCCCCGGTGACGCTTCGCAGGAGGCTCAGCCCTCCGTCACTGCCGTCCAAAACTTTCTGAGCTGAGTTTGGAAACCATTGCTCACACCGGAATTTATTTATTTCCGAGGAGATCTGTGGGCAGTCAGATAAGTCAGCTCCGAGACTCTTTCAAGCCTGGCATCTGGAAACAGCGAGGACTGCCAGTCCCTATTAAGTTGGTGGTGGTTTCTCTCCAAATACTCAGCAAGATTTGGGTTGTCCTTCCAGGTGTTTTTTTAGGAGATGCTGCTCCTGGGCCTTTTTGGAAGCCAAGCCCAATGCTTTACCTTTTGCACAGGATCATGCCCTGCAGCGTCCTTCAGGGTGGGGGACAAACCCGGGGGGCCGTGCCCAGCTGGACAAGCGCTCACCCCCTCCCCGTATTTCCACCCCGCTCACTTCGGCAGTGGCTGCCCAAAGTCGCCAGGGCTTGATCCTGTTTCCACAGGGCGCTGTGCAGACCACGTTGCTTTGCCAGGTTTTCTCCATGTTTTTATGAAAAGCCAGCGGTTACGGAGCAAGCAAGAAATGAAACGGCCTGTGGCAGCACAGCAGGAACGCCGGTGTCCGGGGGGCCAGTGGCAGGAGGGGCACTGGAGACCCCAAAACTGCTTTGCACCAATGCCTGCTGCCTGATTTTCTTTTTAACTTTGCAGCAGGCTTCAAAAGTGGCATTTAGCTCCTGCCATAACGCTTCGGAGTAGAAAGCTGTCTCTGATCTCTCTTTGTTGCCCTTCCCCGTCCCCATATGGGAGCACTCGGGCTGTCAGCAGCCTCTGCCCTTCTCCCTGCCTGATCTGGGACAACAGGCTGCTCCACTTATTCCTCTCCATGGAGGGGTTTTCATGCCCAGTCCCTTAAGAATTTTTTTTTTTTTTTTTTTTTTTTTTTTCCCTTCTCACAAAACTGGGATAAGGTTGGTAGCCGGCTTTATCTGACCAACTGTTCAGTTGCCTTGTGCCTTAAAAAGTCAGGGGAAAAATTACACCAAGTGTTAGGTCATAAATTGAAGGGAGAAAAAGGCAACCTGAGACAAGGCAGTGTGACACAGTTCATATTGGAGGTGAGGAAATTATGTTCTTATGGGTCTTTTCCAACCCAAATGATTCTATGATTCTAACTTGTCTTGCAGCACTCTGCTCTCCATCACTCTGGCTCCCTGGCTGCTGCCAGGGAGTATGAAACCTCATACAAAAAGGGAGGCAGAAAATCTGTCATGTTGGAGAGGCTGATAATACCCCAAAATAACTAAAACAAAAAATAAGAAAATGAGGTTATAATAACCAAAAGGGATTTTATTTAATGCAAAATAAACCCCGCTGTCTTGCCCAGCTCAGTAGGTTTTTGGAAGCCTTAGTGGGTTAGAAACATAGCATCCACCATGCCAGTGCCTGCAGGAGGTGGGTTTGATGGATTTAATCAGGGAATCATCTCAAGCAAAACAAAACGGCTGTTCTCCGGTTCCTGGGAAGCGAGGGCTGTGCCGCAGCAGGTTGCTGCCGGTGCTTTAGGTACCGGGAGTTTTCCAGGAGCCTGTGCAGAGTGGGGGTATCTGAGCGTGTGTTGCAGAGACTTGGCTCATCAGCCGCGTCCTGAGTGCATTCCCTATTGAACAATACTTCATATTTCAAGGATAAGTCACTTCCCGTCTTTCCTGGCGTTCCCTGGCTTCACTCTTGGAGCCCATTCTGAATTACAATGTTTTCAAGTTTGCCTCACCTGATGGAGACGGCTGCCAGAAAGCTTTAGTTAGTCTATTAAAAGATCCCTGGATTCCCACGCATCCCACAGGGCTTCGCCTGCACCGTAGGGATGGATTTGCCTGGGTGTTTGGTGGCGGTGGATGGGTAACCACGGCTTCCCCATCGCCCGGCACAGCAGCAGTGCCCAGCAGTATCCGTCAAGGAGAAGCAGTTTGGCTACGGGCTCCTGGTAGGAACACGCGGATAGATGCCAAGCCCCGGAGGGTTTTGGGGGAAAAGTCCCAGGGAAAGGCACTTGCAACACAGTAAAATCTCCTGGGATTTAGTTCTAAACACTGGGACTTCAGGGCTAAGTTTCTTGCAGCCTTCTTGTCACCAAGAATACCCAATTAACATCAGGCCTTTGTATAAAAAAAATTTAAAAGGGGAAATTACACTTGGGTAATCCTCTTTGTCTTAATTTTCCTTGCTTTGTTACTCCTTGGCTGAGTGAGCCCGTAATACATATTTATAGCAGGCTGAGGGAAGAGGAGGTATGTAACAGCTTATTCCACGCAGCCGTCTGGACCTGACCCACACCCCTCGGTTTTGTTTCACTGGACATGGGGAGTCTTTGCAGAGAGCGATGGGGGCTTTCCACTCCCCTCAAGCATGTGAGCCCATAATGCTGATTTTTTTTGTGTTGGTTTTTTTTTTTTTTTAATGACACAAAGTTGCCTGAAACCACAGAGAGGATGCAGAAAAACTAAATTAATATCAAAAAAGCTAAATTAATATCCCTGGCTGATTCTGGATAAAAGGGAAGTAAAACAGGGCAGCTTGCGTATTTAATGTGCATTGGTGGATGAGGTTGAATACTTCAGATCAGAATGGGTTTTAGTGTGTTCTGCTCAGGTATGAAAAATGAGAGATGTTGCTGGTTTTGTGTATCTGGGTGAGCGTGAAGCTTTGCACTGGGGTTTCTTGCTGAAGGGTAGAGAAGGTCCCAGTGCCCTCGTGCTGCTGAGCGATGATGTGCCCGTGTGAAGGAAACTCCGTGGTGGTTGTGGACTTGGAGTCAAGTTTAGCGGTGACTTAAGTAAGCTAATAAACTGGAATTACATCAGAGGCCAAGGTGTGAACTGCGTTGCTGAAGTGATGGGGATATTCCCGACAGGGTGGGAGGATGCTGTACACCCAGCAGAGGCAGGAAAGAGGCAAACAACACGTCTCTTTGGTGCTGGGAGGTCTTTACCCTTCTCCTGTCCTTGTCCCCTTGCCATTTTGGTGCTAAAAGCTGAATTCTGCAGTTCCCCTTCCTCCAGCTGGCTTTGCCCAGCCAGGGCAGTGCGTTACGCTGGGGTGAGTTTGGGTTTGAGGGGTTTTGGCCCCATACCGCTTTGGGTACCGCTCTGTTTGCAGATGGGGCTGGAGATGGAGGTAGCTTCAGGTCAGACAGTCAGAAACAAGACCAGCCATTTCCCAGAAGGAAACCTTAGCTGTGACTAAGGGACGTGGTTGATGGAGTTCAGGGTTGTGGTGGGGAGAGTGTGAACAGGACGGGATTTCTGGGTGGCAGAAAGCCCCGGGAGGCTGGAGGTGATGCTTTTAGCTCTGTGTCCCCTGCCAACTCCTCCTCGATGGGTTTGCTTGGGGGTTGCATGTGGCCACAGGCTGTCCCCACCAGCACTGTGGAAGTCCCCTGGCAGAAGAAGAGCAATGTGTCGTCCTTCAAGCCATCTGCTTTGTGGTAACTCGGCCTCTGCCAGGAGACAGTGGATGGGAGCTCCAAATAACTCCTGCTCTGTGTGATCCCATTTCATTTCATCCACGCTTGCTCCTGTTGATGCTTGTCCGGACTTTCGCTGCCCTGTGATGGTCTGTGGTGGAAATAACCCTGGTTGTGGTCTTGCTCCTCCATCCCCTCCCAGGAAGGGCTCCATCCAGCCCCATGTTCCCATCCAAATCTGGCAGGCCTTAGCAAATCCTTCAGATTTGCTCCGAGGTTTCAAAAAAAAAAACCTCCAAAAGCAGGTTTTCAGATAAATTGCCAGGAACTTCCCATTTCTTATTAATAGCACTAATTCCTGTTTTAGGGAAATTCTGATCCTTTCAGCCCCCAAGCACCCCTTTTGCTTTTTGACCTTCTCTTATTAACTAGGTTTTTCTTTCATACCGAAGGCAGAGGCGAAGTTTGGAGCGCCCCAAGGCTCGCCTCTGAAGTACTTAGGGGATCCTCAGCACCCTGGTGTTTGAGCACAGTTTTCCACCTACTGCATGCTCATAATATGCCTGTGGAATATGAAAAGTGCTGTTATCCTCTTTTTTTTTCTTCATGAATGGGGAACTAAAGAGCAATTTTTCCAGGCCTTTTATTGCGGCAGTAAAAGGAGCTCAGTCAAGATCCTGACGCTGATAGTGTAGGGTCTGAGATGCATCTATTCGGGTGGGGTTTGCTCCTCCAAGATATGGAGGTGTGAGCGTGAGTTGGGTGCTGGGGACTTGAGTGGCACCCAGCACACCCCGTACGGTGCCACGCTGCCTTTGCACACCTCTTCCAGGGCTGAAGTGTGTAGATTAGGCACTCAGTTCAGAGCTGTGCTTTGGAAGGAGTGAATCAGTATACAAGTATGTTTATTTTTTAATCACTTCAGCCCCAAAAATGTCTGCTTTATTGTGTATTCAAACTCAGGCTTAGCTTTTTGTTCCTGATTTTTAATTGATACTTTGCTTCCTCAAATAGGAATGACCTTTGCTTCCTCAATAGATGACCTATTTAGTCCAAGCTTGTGGGATGGAATGGTTTGAGGGGATGTCAAGGCTGTGCAAAAGAGACAAATATCAGATTATCCAGCAGCAAATTTCTTTCTTAAGGGGTTTGATGTGACAGAGCCTCAAGACTAAAGATGTTAGGTTTCAAGTCTTCCTGGTAGAACTAAGACTAATACTTTATAAGATATAATACTTGGAGCTAATTTTGTTCTGCAACAACATACTGGAACCTGAGTTTTCCACTGTCACCTGGGCTGGGCTGAGACTCTTGAACATGAAAATAATCCTGAGCCTGAACCGTGGCAATAGAAGCATACTTCTATTTCTTTTGTATGCTTTAAAAATGCTACTCTCCACAAAAGCTGTTTTTTCAAGGGACGTTGTCTCTACACTGCGAAATTGTGTTTAAAGATATCAGGGCCTCCAGCTCTCTCTACCACCACCTTCCCTGAATCCTTTGGGAGTATCCTGCGTGCACAGTTTATTCTCAGTTGCAGATCACTGGGTGCACAAATACCATGGCAATAAAAATTCAGCCAGCCTAAGCATTGCAAACTAAAAATGCAGTTCTCTGCTAATGAACCGCATAGATATTTGCTTGCAGGATGAAGTGCCTGCTGTTAAATCACTGCAAATGACTGTGCAGGATGGGGTTGTGCTATTTTACAGCTCCAGCTTTCCAGCTCAGTGGTGGCTGCATTTTACCTGGAGGGAAAGCACCTCCTCACTGGTGGTGTATTTTTGTTATTTTTTTAGATCTTTCTGGGCAGAACATGCCTCTTAATTTTGATATGTTGGTTGTTGACTCATCTTTCTCCTGAGCATAGAAATTATCATCACAAACGAGAGAACCAGCCCAATGGTCCATTCGCTGGGCTACCTCAGCATGGGTTTGCTGTGGGGATCTAGAGAGCTGTAACTCGTCCCGTAGCGTCGCGTGCACAAGTTTGCGTGGTGTGGGGTGTGCGCCGTGGTGACGTGGCTCCGTTCCCAGACTCGGGCTGGTTTGCAGATACATTCCCCAGAATCGTAACGTGCATTAGCCAGTGCCGAGCTGTTTTGGTACTGCTCTCTTCCATGTTAATTGGCTAACAATTTGGATAATTTGGAGCATCTGCTCCATTCAAATGACATGATATTTCATTTCCTCTAAAGAACCCAGTGTGTGTTCTTTCCAAAAAGGGGTAAATATAATATTTATGCAACAGCCAAACATACTAAATTGGCCAAAACGATGCTTCCCCCTTATCAGCTTTCCAATGAATTCTGCTTTTATAGGCAAATGGTGTCATTAAGTTATTTGTGGTTTCAGGGAACCCGGCAAGAGCTTCATTCCCTTTTGTATCAAGGCAGTGTAAACTGCTCTGGGTGTTTAAAAGGGATCATAAATGTGTATTAAACCCCTTTCCAGCCCTCTGATGTTGCAAAGTCCCACGAAGCACGCTGGGTGTGACTTCCAGCGCTTCATTTAGGTACAGGCAGAAAATACCTGCTGTGGCTGAGCCCACGGGCAGCGGGTCCGAGCTGCAAGAGCCGCGCAGCGTTTTCCAGGCACTTTTACACTCTTCAAGCCATCGAATGCCTCTCTCCTCCCCAAGCCTGGAGGTTGCTGCGGCGTCCCTCCCTTCCCGCAGCCTTCCTCCCCATGCTGCGCCCGGCCCCGCTCATCTGTGGGCAGCAGGTTGCCGTTTTCCTGTCCTCTCTTCCCGCCCAGCTTCCCGGTTCCCACAGGAACCGGCCCCTGCCGGCGGAAACGGAAACGGGCCCAAGATAGTCACGGGGAGGGGGACAATGTCCATTTGACGTCATGTCAGCTTCGTCTTTTTGGGTCGAGCCAGGACCTTGCTTTTCCCTCGCTGGGTAAGAGCGACTTCCCGTGCCGTGCGACAGGGCGGCTGCTCGCTTACGTCCCTGCAAACGCCGGGGCTGGGGCTGGGAAATGTGATGGCAATGTTAGAGGATTGCATTTTGCATCCACACCGTCAGCGGTTGCGGCTGTGCCTGGAAATCCTTGGGGCTGGCTCTGGAGGTGTGGCATGCTGTGTTGATTCCTGGTTTTCCTCTGAGAGATGCTGTGGGTCCTGCGTGCCCCGAATTTGGGACCTTGCTTCTGTTAGGCACTAAATAGCTGTGGGGAGGAATTTCCAGGGTGTTGCGTGTGACTTTGATGGACTTGGAGGCTGAAGCAGGGCTGGGGGATGAGCCAGGATGCGAGGGGTCCCAAGTTCCTGACCCTGGCTCACCAAGGGAGGGCTGTACCCATCTGCCTCTGCCCGCATCCCCTCCGTGGGTTAAAATCCCTCCAGCTCCACTCCTCTTTGCATGATGGAGGCCACACGTTTGCAAAGAGCATCCTTCTTCGTTGACAACTCCCCCTTCCTTTAAGCCATGGGGGTGCGGGTGCCCCACGGCCAGCCCCACAGAGTGGGTGCTGCCACGCATGCATGTTTTGGGCACAGCTTCTCCTTTGCTGCCCTCAAATTAATGCAATCTTTTTGTTTTCTTCTCTTCCCCGCAGTTTTATCTGCAGGCCAGATTCACGTGGAAGGGAGCCCGCCTGCTCCGTCCCCTCCTCCAGTTCACCCTCATCATGATGGCGTTTTACACCGGCCTGTCCCGTGTGTCGGACCACAAGCATCACCCCACCGACGTGCTGGCGGGCTTTGCACAGGGAGCCCTGGTGGCTTACTGCGTGGTGAGTACGGCAAACCGTGCGAGGAACGGCAGCGGGGATGCTGGTGGGGGTCCCGGGGGAATAGCGGGCACCTCCCCAGCCCGTGCTGCTGTGAGCTCATGTAACCCCCCGTTACAGCCGGGAACGTGGCAGGAGGCAGCGTGCTCCGGGGGCTCGGTCCGGTGTCATCCCCGTGTGACAGTGCGTGTAAACCTCGTTTGCAGGTGGAGCGCGGCTCAAGAGTGGAGCGCCCTACCAGCCCAATGATGGGCACCCAGCAAAGGAGAGTGCACCCGCCAGCGCTTTCCCCTCCCCATGAGCAAACGCCGTTGCTGTGCTGGAGGGGTGAAGCAATTCCTCTTGTCCCCCACCAAACAAACTGCATATTCAGCAAAAAAATGCAACATTTAGGGTTTTTCCCCATTGTCCTTGAGCTCCTGGAGGCTCCTAGGAAAGGGGCTCCTTCGCCCAGGCAGCTCAGGGCGCTGAAAAGGCATTCAGACAGGGGAGAGTATTTCCCTCTCGGCCCAGCAGCGTTTGCTTCTCCAGCTGCTTTTGGTAATGAGCGCTGGCTCGTTTGCAAGGCTTTCCGCCAGGACCCAAGCAGGGAATCTGGGGTGGTTGGGATTACGGCTCTTCCCTGCACAGTCCAGCCGAAAGCCATCCCCTGGGAGGGGGAGCTGGTGTCTGCCCGGTGAGGGGAGGCAGGGTGCCTCCTTTGGTGGTGGGTTTTTAACGTAGCGAAAGGGCTCGTGAGAAAACGGCGAACAAAAGCCGTGCCCGCTTGTCTTCGGCTGCCGGGCTTGTTCTCATGAAATTTGCTTTCCAAAGAGTGACCTGATTGCGCAGCCCTGTAACTCGAAGTGACACATGTAGATGTTTAAAGTAGGCAGGGTGGGGGGCAGCAGGTCGCTGCCTCGCATAGAAACAAAGGGGCTGGGGGTTATGGTTGTTCCTGTGTCTGTATGAACTCCTGAAAGCAAGATTTTAACAGCTTACCAGCCAGCCGGTTTTTGGTTTGGTTTGGTTTGGTTTTGTTTTGTTTTGTTTTTTTTTAACTGATCTAAAAGTAAAGCAGCCCCGGAGGCAAGGAATTAAGCTCGTTAATGTTATATTTTGCAAGGAGAAAAAATAGGTTATTTATGTACTTTCCACTCATTGATAATATTCCAAAGCCAAGACAAAAATGTCATTGTCGGGAAGGTTTGATGAAGTATTATTAACTCTCTGAGCAGTAGCTGTTGCGTTTTGCCATTGCCTGATGCCAACATCCCATGCGAGGCTGGCAAATTCAGAGGGGGAAGCTAGAGAAGTGTGTGTGTGCACAGAGGCTGCTGTAATGCCCGCTCGCAGCAACAGCGTAACAGGTCCTGTGTCCTTCATTCCAATATTGTCAGGGTGTTTCTCCAAATCCTGGTAATCTTCTCCTACCCTAGCAGTCAGCTGTAGCACCGCGATGGCAGTGCTGGCAGCCCTGGGGAGAAAAGGCCCTGGGCCACGTGGGGAGCAATGAAGCAGCTCGTCTCAGCCCAGGTGCCTGAATTTATCGTGTGGGTTTGTTGAGACACCGAGTGCACATCACCAGGTGGTTTTACAAGGGGGTATTTACCTCTCCGTGTGCCTTTCTGCCCGAGAGGTGGGATAACAGCAGTACACAGGGGGAGTAGGGACCAGGCGATCCATCCCTGGATCCCAAGCAGCGGTTTCAGAAAGACAATAGCTCTCCAGATGCTCGGGACAGGCGTCCGGATGCTTCCTGGCTGGGATGAGCGGCAGGGCTGGCCATCCCCTCCCAGCCCTCCGGCGTGCTGGGCAGGGGAGGCTGTGGCGGCACTGGGATGGTTTTCCTGTGTCGAGGTAAACCGACGTAGGAAGCAGCTCCCTGGAGTTTCACAGGCAGGCTCGGCTTTGCCTGCGAGCCTGGGGCAACCTGCGCTGCTCTTCCCAACCAGCTCGTGGAGGGGGCAGTTGTCTCCAAACCCTTTGCAGGCATGGCTTGGTGGCTGGGGACATCTCAGGCAGCAGCTTAGGACTCGGGGCAGGTTTAAACCCAAGCCTTGTCCTATTTCTATTGCAAAGAACCATCAATACGTTCTTGTTCTCCCGAACCTGGCTTTGCTGGCGTGAGCCATTGCCTAGGAGGGGCTGGCAGGCTTTCCTCCCTTTTGGGAGATGGCAGCAAGGGACAAGAGGAAGAATCACCCCGAGACTCCCTGGAGTTTGCATTGAATGTATAGTTTAGCAGCTTTTTGCTAAAATTACTGGTATATCAGAGCAGTTACTGGTACGTCCTGGGGGTCCTTGCCCAGCTCTCGTGCATGGGATGCTCTGAAGCAGAGGGAGGGACCTGGAGACTCACCACCTCCAACCCACCCTGGGTGCTCCCAGACACCCCTTCCCGCAGCAAAGCCTTCGAGAGTCCACTCTGATGGTAGTCAAGGGCCGTTAAAATACCATAGCTATCAGGCTGTAATTTTCAGTAGAAACCAATTGTGGGTTTCATCTCCGAGGGCTGCCAGAGCTTAAATCCAGGTTGTGCTGCAGCAGACGCATTTGTCCTTTAGTGCCTGAAATAACAAGCAGAAGACATTAGTGTCAAGCGCTTCCAGCTGATGAAACATTCGGACTCAGATCTAGGGTGAAATACGATGAGGACTTCTTAAATGGAAATAGTTTTTATGCGCATTGTAGGCAGCCTGCTATGTGTCATGTAGTTTATGTCTCATCTGATGGAGAGAGAATAGGGGAGACGAGGGAAGGACGTGCTCCTGGTGTTGCTCTGGTTAGCGTAGGTGAGTTGTTTTAACCTCTCTGTATGTGATTAAAGATTTCTTCAATATAATGAAAAGGAATCGGAATTGTTAAGTGGCAATATAGGATATTGGCTTAGTTTGTACAATACACGCTCAGTCTTCTGCCATCAAGTTTTCTTTATGGGTGGAGAGCACCTTCTACAGGAAATGGAGCTAATCCAAGTGAAAAACTTTGCACGTTTATTAGTCCTTTTTTGTGTTAAACAGTTCAAGCATTAGGAGGATTTAACACACTGTTTTAACCCCCAAAGATCACGTTTCATGATTCCTGTAAAGTGTTTATATAACCTCCAGCCATGTTAAAGTGAAATACAGTTTAAAGAGAAATGAAACCTCTTACCCAGACTCTGAACTAAACCCTGAAAAGCAGCGAGCAGCACAGTAAAAGCTCGAATACCCAGGATGACACTCCACCATAACTCATTCCTGTCCAAAATAAGGACCAGATTTGGTGTAATCCCCATATGCTTCTTGCACTCAGCAATCTCCTCCCATAAATTGATTTGTCATGGCTATCTTGGCGCAGAAATTGGACATCTTTTTGATTAAATCCAGCTCTCCGAGGTGGGCAAGTGAGCGAGATGGCATCACAAATGCACCGAGCCAGCCGAACGGGGGTTTTACAGTTATTAACGACCCAAAAGAAAACCCTTGCCAGAGCAGTTCAACATGCTTTTACACTGCGATGCTGCAGCAAGAGGCCGGACTCCAGCTTGCGACCCTCGGCAGGTTCAGCTGGATCCTGTTATTTGACCAAAGGCACAAACGCTGCCACTTGGATGCCCTGTAAACAACTTTATCAGCTCTGTTATACAACTAGGCAGCCAGACACCAACACATACACGGAAAAAAGAGCTGGTTTATATGTCAGCTCCTTCTCTGCTTCTCCACCAAGCAATAAAAGCCGAGCAACAACAGCTCAGCTTCCTGCATCCCTGGTTATAATTGTAGGAGAAAATTGCCACTTACAGCAGGTTCACTGTCTGTTCAGCTCAGTTCCTTATCTGCCCCTGCTGATAGGGACTTGCAAAAGTTGTTTCCAAGGACGACTAGACCTGCTGTGTGGGGCTCTGGGTAGCTAGGAAATGTGGAGACGCAGAGTGGAAAACCTTTGCTCCCTCCTGTGTTACCCAGCCTGCATGTGCTAATCTAATATTATTCCTTTGAGCACCTTGGGCTGAAGGTTTTTTTCCCCTGATTTATCTTGTGGCTTAAATGTTGCGTCCGAGTACTGTGGGAGAAAACTCAAACGTGGTGCTAATTCCTATGACCGCGTGCTGCTCCTCCCGGGGCTTGGGCTCGGCAAATGCATAGCTCGGTCCGAATTATCGGTGCTTAAGGATGTCTGAGATGAGCCGGCAAATTTGGGCTGGCAAAGGCAGTCGGCAGCAGGACCGAAGATTGGGGCTTGGGTGCCAGCTGTCAAAATGATGAGTCCTCACCACTTTTTTCCCCGTCCAGAGGATCCGCGCTGTCTGACTCTTTTCCTTTCTGGCGCGGGGCTGAGTTTTGGCAAGGGAGAAAGTGCCCCGGTCCTGGAGGACCGATAAGCTTTGTGCAGCGGCTGCCAAGGGAGGATGTGGAAGTTTCCTCCCAGCATTTTGTTTCTTATTGTGTTGCTACCTCCCGAAATTGCCAAGCGCTGGCTTTTTCACATCCGGGAGAGGGGTTACATCACGGGATATTTAGGAAGAAGTAGTCGGGAATAGCTGCTCCTCTCCTTAGGCTTTGGCTTCAGGACCAGACCCTGGCTCCATACCGGTGCCTTGGTGGGGCGTGAGGAGAGCATCACTCACTGTTGACTCATTCCTGATAACTTTTAATACAGCTTTGATTTAATAGCTTTTAATTGCCTACCTGATGTCTGGCTGAATGAATTGTTTCACGCCAGCTCCATCCCGAAAACCACTCACCATGAGTCAGGCCAGCCCTTTGGAGACCTTTGTTATTTTATTGGAGTGTGGGCTGTGTATCTGTTTCCTGGCTTTTCAACCCGTTCAGCAGAGGTTTGGGTATTGCGCTCGGTGATTACGCAGTGAGAAATGAAATTGTTCTGTAATGTTTTTACACTGTGTGTTTTGTGAGGTCTGAGCCTTTTTCCGTATTGTACAGAAAGATGGTAGCAGGCGCTTGGGATTTCACAGCTATCAGTGTTATGGGCAGGCATTCAATAGCACAAAAAGTGCTATTTTTGCAGCTTAAAGATATGCATATATTCTGTAAGTCAAATTTTTGAACAAAGCGTCGCCCAGTGTGGCTAAGTTTGCCTTTTCCACTTATTCCTACAGGTGTTTTACGTCTCAGATCTCTTCAAGCCCAAGACAAAGACTTGCCTGCCTCCACCGCCCATCCGGAAGGAGATCCTTTCACCTGTGGACATCATTGAGCGGAATAACCATCACAACATGGTGTAGACCTTCGAGAAATCGGATGGATGTTGTATTTTTTTTTTTTTAGATTTTTTTTTTTTTTTCAAAAAATGACTGCTGACAGCAACTACCTGCTGCTCTCAAATCTCATCAGACAGTAGAATGTAGGGAGAGACTTTCTTGCCCGACCAGTAAAGTCTTACTCTGTGGTCTTTTCAACTTGCGACATTTGGATGAAAGGGGTGGTGGTCAACTAAGTCAAAAGCGACAATGAGAAAGAAAAAACAAAAACAAAAAAAAACAAAAGCCGAACAAACAAAGAGAGGTGCCGGAGTTCTGGATGTGCAATTGGTTTGAGTGTTCATGTTGTAGTGAACGCCAAATTGTTCATAGCCTAATGAACACTAAGGGATTTTTGGAAAGCTGGCCATCTTAATTTTTTTTTTTTTTAACTATGAAGATTTCCAATGCCTGCGAGAAAAAAAACAACTCATGACTAAATTGTATAGCACTATACGAGAAACAGCACTGAGTCAAGATCTGGGATTGGTTTGAAAGAGTTGCTTTTTTCTCTTTTTGATACTAGTTTATTTTTGCCTCCTCTATTCCATACTGTGACTTAGTTTAGAAGAAGCTTGCCCATTCAAAGATCTCCGAAGGGTCTCTGTTCACACTACACGCCTTTAACGAGCAGTCCTGAGATGCGCAGTGAGGCTGAATAACTCCATCCTCCGCGCAGAGAAGCCACATTTCTTCCTCTCCGCTCGCTCCCTGGCCAGGGTTCGTCCTGCCTGAGCCCCCGGGTGTGCGCAGCACCCACAAATGGCCCTTGATGAAAAGAGCATCCTCTGCTTCCCGGCCGTCCCCCCCCTCAAAAAATGGCAGCAGATTTTCTGCGCGCCCGCGGGAGCTGGCGGTTTGCAAGTGGGTAGCGGCGGCTCCGCCGAAGACGCGTTCGCACTACGACCTCGGGGCTGAGTCTCGGGGAAACTTTTATTCTGCAGTTTCGGGACGGGCTGCTGGGCGG
>NW_009226371.1:0-29990 GCF_000690835.1 Fulmarus glacialis | reverse complement strand
AGCTCCTCCGCCAGCTCCCTTAGTACTCTGGTTTTTATAAATCTTAAATATCTCTGGGATGGAATTTTTTTTAAACTTCCCTGGTTTTATCAATGTTTTACTACTGCTTGTTCTTAAATAGCTGCCTACGTGTTTTGTATGTGATAATGCTTTGAGTATGCTACAACAAGGCAAAGTCTTTTATTAGCAGATAATTATACTAACAGACTGGGTATTAGCATGCCACTGTATCACCTGGCAGATGCTTTTCATGACAAAATCTGTAAGAATTACCAGCAACATTGGAAAGAACAGGAGATTTTTGTCTATCTCTTTGAAAATCTAAATATTGTATTTTTGCTGGTTATTAGAAGTTTAGCTAGAATTCTGATCCATCCCCATCATATGGGCTACATTAAGGAATATACTTCATCTGAGTTTGCATAGGAAAGCTTCTAAAATTCGATGCTCTAAAACTTTGTTTAGTGTTGCAAATATCTTCAGTGGAGTAGCTGAGCTATTTTATTTGTCTTGTAAATAATGTTAGTACAGTCGTATTACCTTTTAAATTATCACGTGTTAAACTGACCTGTAAATGTACACATCCTGTAGTGCCCGTACCCTGCAGAACTGGAAGTATCAATTTCAAATATTTTAACTGCTGTGGGTGTCTGATCCAGAACTTGATCATTATTTAGATTTGGCTTAGAGGAACATAAATTTCAGCCTTTGCAATATAATATAAATATTTCCAACTTGGGCTGTTCAAAAAACGTTTCCACAGCATGATGCAGCCAACACAGAACCGGCTAGTAATGGTAGTAGCAGTATCCAACCAACATGTAAAAAGAGAGTAATATTGTGGAGGTGCTTCTGTTTCTTAAGGCAGCTGAATGAATACTTAGTTAAAAAATGTTTGATTTCTAAGCAACAGTTACAAACTTCAAAGTCTGTTTCCTCCACAGCTGACACTAGATTATATTATATACATTAAAATCATCTCTGAAGCTAGTGAGGGAGGTTTTGGTTGGGTTTTGGGTGTGGTGCATTATACTGTAAAATGGAAGTGGTTTTTTTGGATTGAGTTGTTTTGGAGAAACCAGATTTTAGAAACGAACTGTATAGAGGGATGGGAAATAGAATAATGAGATCATTAAAAAGGTACATACTTGAATCTGTGTCTACGTTAGCTTGATCCAAGTGTCAATTTAAGTGTTACATTTCTTTGTGACTTTACCTTTCTGTTGGGAACAATAAAAGTGAGGCATGCACCTGGCTCTGGAGATCCTGAGGCAAACAGTCGACTCGTTTCTGCAACAGCTCAGTTAATCCTGACTCTTAACTATTTGGCTGACATGACGGCTATCATATGATTGACAGCTTTACAAGAGGCTGTTCACCATTTTACTTCATGTACAGTTTTATAAGCAACTTAATACACTTTTGTATGCCCACTTACAGAGTATGCAAAATGGTTCTCATGTTACTTTCAGATTTTCAACTTGTATATACAAGAAGAATTTGAAATAATTAGAAAATGCATTAAGATGATTGTATGTGCCAATGGTTAAAATTATTTAAAAATAAACAGCATCAAAAAAAAGCAGCTTTAAGGATTTTTTTTTAATTAAAAAGACATTTACAAGTATAATCTACTCCGACTATAAAACACAATGGAAAATTTATTACTTCTTTTGTTTTGAACTTACAAATTAAAGCATATGGCAATGGTTTAGTCCAGCTTTGTTTATTTGGCAATATTATAAAAGCAGCTTTCAGTTTTTACAGTGTATCAATCATGAATGTTATTAAGATGTTGATATTCTGACTGTATGATTAAATCTCCATTGAAACTGGTGACAACTCTGTTCGGAGTTCTCCTACACAAAAGTGTTATTTGGCATACACCAGATATACAAATTACTGTTTATTTTGATGTCCATGAGGTACAACTACAAATATATGAACAACTATCTTAAGAGCGCTATGACGATAGCTGCATAAGCTTATGGCCAACATGCGGCCTGCAAGACCCTCTGCTATTACTTGTGATCCTGTTTTACTTTCTGTAGAAAGTTTTCTTTGGGTTGACAGGGTAAGCATGTTGTTTCCTCACTGTCTTTGCTCATGGATGGTTGGGATCTGCTACTTTTTAGGGACTGATTTTTTTCTTCCAAAAGCAACCCTGCAACCTATGAAGAAGTTGGAGAGAAGTCACTCAAGGGAAGAATAGTAACAGTTCAGAATTGGAAATCACCAAATGGGGAAAGCCTGATATAACACTGAAGGTCTAGAAAGTAGCTTCTTATTTAAGCTAGCAACATTAAGGAAAACTATATAGGAGAGCAAGATACATCATTATACATGTTAAAATCAGAACAGAGGTGACAAGCTAGACTAGACATCTGGTAATTCGTAACACTGGCTTTAGAGGAGGGAATAACCAGGTCTGAGAAAAGTAGGCAACAGAAACACAAGCTGAGAAGACTGAGGTTTTTGGGTTGGGTGGGTTTTTCTTTTTTGGTGGGGTTTTGTTTTGGTTTTTTTTTTTCCTTTCGCCCCTCTCTTTACTCGGTAACAATCCTGCAAAGAACTTTCCAGTTTTCAGAACTTTTCAAGGTGGCTGGAATACTGTGGAAAAACTCTTGCTTTAATTAAAAACCGATTTTCTGAAGTAAGAGAAAAATATCCAGAGAGCTATTACAAAGTGTCAACTCTTGTTGCTGTATTGTAATACCTTCAAGAGCTATTTTTGATTTTTTTTTCAACTAAATCTTAATCTTAACAATCAAATTTGGTTTGTATATTTATTCTATCAGTTTTATATACTGTTTCTTTTTGCCAAGTTACACCCTTACCAAAATATTAAATTCCTTCTAACCAGAACAAGGGCTGAAATGGGTTATATTTAACTCTACTCTAAAAGGGAAAAAATACTGTGGAAGGTAAGTATCCCTTTGAGATAAAGGCCATTTGCATTTTTCAAACTGGATCAAATAAATCTTTACATCAGTTGCCTCTGAAACATTATAATGAGGTTTCAATTAATTTTTCACTTACATTCAATTTTTTATAAAAAGTTTTTTTTTTTAGTACGTATTTAAATTGATTCATGGATTTACGCACTGAATGAGAACAGACTTCAAACTGATTCTTGGGTATTAAGATGACTAGGGTATTAAGAAATACAACAGGCAGGTAGATTTGATTAGCTTCTCTTTATCTGATGGCAAACTATTTTTTATCACTAGGTTTTTCCAACTAATACAAACATTCTTGTATTTTAAGGGATTCAAAGAGATTAAATAGCGAAAGTATCGCTAAAGGGTTAACAACAGGGAATCAGGTCATTATCATCCTCATTCTGATTCCTCACTGGAAGTATCTTTACTGAATACAGTTGATAACAGCTTTAGCTGTAGATGATGAAATATTTAGATATATTAACTTCCCAAGGAAACCAATTATTTTGCACAAGTCCCTTGAATGTAAGTTTGCTTAAAGCTGAAATCACCCCGCAGGTAAAACTTCGGGTGGAACAGTATTCTGACTTTTTCAAAATTACTATCTCTTTAGAAACAACTTTAAAAGCTGCTGAAAAGGCAGAAAGGATTGACGAAACAAAAATACACAAATCCTCTAAGCCACGCTATTACAACGTAGAAATAAGAACCACCCCACATAGTATATACAATTGGTTCAACTTAACTTGTTACAATCCTGGCACTTAGGCTAAGAGGTATCAAATCCACGTTTTTGGTATTAGCTATAACTTGAGCTAGTAACTAATATGTGTATCTATATACAATGAAAGAAGATCACTTTGTACCGCATAGTCTACAAAGTTAACATGGAAGGATTTCAAGCTTAAACATTTGTTTCCCTGTCATTCATGAAGACAGGTGACTGTCCCAGAATAGTACTTTATCCTAGGAAAAATAGATTTGTCTTAATAATTTTATGTCTGCTTTAAAATAGCAATCGAGAGTGCCTTTTCTTTGAGCAGGTTTATATCACCTTTGTCCATGTTCGGGGAAGATGTTTGGTGATAATGCACTTTTTAAGCTGAATGTATCTCCACTCGATGAGTGTCGAGAAGTTGCTTTTCCACCTATCAACAAAGTCTCTGCTTCTTTTATTTCCATAGCTCTCTTGTAAAGTTCAGCTGCCTTCTCAAAGTCTCCCCCTTCATAGCTTTGGAGAAGAGTAAAACAAAGTTGAAAGAAGCAAATAAAACAAGTCTGTCAATTAATTTAAATTGAAATGCACACCATGCTATCAACAAAGTGTACTTAAGGCTCTCTATTTTTCTAATAAGTACACAAGTCCAGGATGTTTTGTTTCATCCAGTAATTTTTACAGTAATTCGCTTTTATAGGGCTAAAGCATATAATCTTACCTTAGCACAGCCAAGTTTTTCAGAGTTTCCCCGACACGAGGATGCATGTGACCAAAGCTATCTTCATAAATCTTTAATGCACGTTCATAAAGAGGTAAAGCTTCAATCTGCTTTTTCTTTGGGTAGTAGAAAGTTGTTTGTTACAGACATATATGACATTTGCTATTCTTTTTTCCAACATAGTGTCAACACATCCTAGATGCAAAGTCATGCATATTTAACCAAAAAGGTGCTTTGAGTTCTCGACACTGTTGACAGATGAGGATGATAATTGAGATTGTCAAAACAATAGCTTGCACTTGCAAATGCAATTCCCACTAATGTTACAATAATTAGGGTCTGGACTTCTGAGGCAGTTTTGAAAATCTCAGTCCTGAAAGTTTTGAGTTACCAAATGCTCTTTAATTTTACCTGAGGCAGCTTTAATCGCTGTTTAAAATCAGAAACACAGATTGCAGAAATAGAGGAAACAAGAAAACAATCTACAGCTCACTCCTATAGATGCTAAGTAAGGAATTCAGTAAGTTGACTGCATCTCCTTCAAATCTCGTATCAGTTGTAGACTAGAAAGTCTACAGCCTTCTCAGATTTTTAGTTACACAGAGTTGCAGTTCATCAAGGTGGGCACTCTTCATAAGTTTCAAAAGATTATGCTTCCCTCCGAGTCAGTGGTGGAGCTGTGTTCCATCATACTGTGATAACTGCCATATCGCTGAAAATACTGTACTCTAGCTCTAGTCTTATAAAGCATGTGGGCATTTTGAATAATCTAAACAGCGTTAGCCCAAATGTCCTTGTGAAATGCCAGTCACAGCAGTTATCTGTTCCCTGCATACATTTTCCTTGCCAAATATCCTTTCAATTTTTGAAATGGAACCTAAGAATTTGCAAGTCTTACAAGGAATTTCCCTTTTAAATGTGATCAAGTTTGTTTGGTATCATTCAGGTACTAATCATAAAAAAACCATAAGACAGGAATAATAAACATGTAAAACATGAAAAACTTACCATCTGACAATAAAGGACAGCTAGATTTACCAAAGCAGTTGCTACACTAGGGTGTTTTGGGCCAAATGACTTCTGCCGAATTTCAACTGCTAGTTCATACAGAGGAACAGCCTTGTCAAGTTTTCCCTAGAAATAACATGGAAAAAATTATTCAGTTGTCTTGTGTCAAAATGGTAACAGTAAAATCTATTTTAAACAAAAAGCCTTGGAGAAGATATAACTGTGGAATAAGGGTTTAACTTCGGTTAATTCATAGTTATATTCTGCACAGATTGTTTATCATGAATATTTATTAGGACCTAATTTTCCAAAATACTGAGCACTTTCAACTCCCAATTAATGTGTTTCTCAGCTATGTCTAGTTCCTTCTTTTTTAATTTAATTTTTTCCCCACAAGTGTCTCATTGAGAAGGCTGTTAAAAAGAATTTTCAGTTGTACTTTTATCCAAGTAATTTTCTCTGTATTTCCTCATCCTGCCATAAATGAGAGCAGAGCTTATTTTTTGTCCTAAAGGGCCAAAATTTTACTGGTGATACGGAAATGGGAATGTCGTTGCCTTAACTTTTCAGCAGTTTTCTGCTTACTGAAGTGTTGTTCATGCCATCTTCTTTGGAACAGCCACAGTATCCAATGCCATTTCAAGTACCTGTTGCTTCCCATTCACCGTATTGAGCCTTTGGCTTCTTGACTTTGGTTTCTCTAAAATACCCCTCTCATATTCCAACTAGTTTTACTGTAGATTATTTTTCCAGCAAATCTGTTTTCCTCCAAATCTGAATTTGCTCACACATTATCTGGATATACTTCGGAAGTATGCTTAGGCTTCTATTATTAGAATGTGAATGCTCATATTTAATAGCAATTAGGAATTAAACACTGCAAACGTGCATTGTATAATGGCTCACTGTAATTGCAAAATTCCAACCAAATCTTCTCCTTGTTTTTTCAAAGAATCACCATGCCACAGTTTGAAGATGATCAGTAATTCATCTGGAATAAATACTTATTTATAAATAATTGTCATTTTCTACATCTGATTCCTGTCCCTTCTCTTCCTCCACTCTTCCCTGCGTCACTAGGTCACCATGAATTTTAATTTGTGCTCCTTCAAACTAGCAAAGAGCTTTTTGATGCAAATATTGAGTGCTTTTGCAGTTTCTAGCACCATGAAAATTAGAAGCTGAAATGAGCAGAGAATATGTAACCCAAAACAATTTCATGCACATTACAGCAGGTAACAATTATTGAGCAAAAACACAGGAGCATTTGATCCAAGAGATTATCCTCAAGGACTCTTTTCTCTTTGAAGAATGGTAAAATGTGAAAATATAAAAGAAAAACATTCTTGTCATCCTCTGAATTTGATCTTTATTCAACAGCTGGAAACCTTACACCACTCCTACACTGATGATATCGAATGATTAGAATGACCATCTGCAAACACAAATATTCATGAAACATTTTGAAATGATGAAATGCAGAAGTTTATATTACTGTTAATGTTATTCCCCGTAGTGCATTTTGCAGGGGAGTAACTCTCATCTTTCACTGAAGCAACATAAGCTGGAGGTGGCTCAGCCAGACAGTTTATTTGTAAAGTACTACCTTCCTCATGAGCCTTCAAGTTACTCTCAATTTGACTGTAAAGTTCAAGGTCATTATGTAAAAAGAACTATTCCTACACCCTAAAACATGATTTTTCCATTAAGACACATCTGACCAAACTCTTGTATGTGGATAACACATAGCAGACAGTGGAGAACTCAAATACAGCTGGGAAGAGCTTCCCTCACTGCAGCCAAAACACTACCTTTTAACCAAATCAGAAATTCTTCGTGGTGAATACTGAGCATGTGGGACACTGAAGACATTATTCAAAAATAGCTTTT
The DNA here is from genome assembly GCF_000690835.1 of Fulmarus glacialis. Taxonomy (NCBI): domain Eukaryota; kingdom Metazoa; phylum Chordata; class Aves; order Procellariiformes; family Procellariidae; genus Fulmarus; species Fulmarus glacialis. Next base: position 22,714 of record NW_009226371.1, on the reverse strand, counting down.
ATTTAAAAAGCTACTGGGCTTTTTGGAAACAGACTGAGGACACTTGACTACATCTTTTATACATGTGTGTAGAACACCAATAGCTGACAAAATTCCCATGCCCTACTCCTTTTGGATTGAAGACTGTAACAACACAAGGCATTACAGTTAATTTAGGTGATGAGAAAAGGTAACAGGCTTGTGCTTACCATCTTTTTGTACAGCACTGCCAGGTGTTTCACAGTATAAGCCAAAGAGGGATGATCTGGAGCCAGTGCTCTCCTCCTGATGTCTAAAGCTTTTTCATAGAGTTCCTCTGCCTTGTCATAGTGCTTCTTCTCATTGTACAAGGCTGCCAGATTGTTCAAAGACTGCGCGCAGTCTGGGTGGTCAGGTCCCAGGACTCGCTCTCTCATTTCCAAGGAGCGCTTCAGGAAAAGCTCTGCTGTCCTACAGAACACATTCATTCAGCAATATTTTAAAGCTGGTAACATCTGTACAGGCTGAAGTGGCTGTTCAAAACAGAACAAACTCAGCCTTGGAAACTGCGCAGATACTGACATCTCGTTATGGACTTTCCTCGGAATAAGCAAATGCCAGGTCAACAATTCATTTACGCAGTGAGGAACTATACATCCCAGCCATTGTACTGCCATGCAGGCTAACCATAAGAATGGAGATAGAGAGCTAGTTAATACATTCTTGTGCAAACTTGGAGCCCCCCTGTAAAGGACTGAAATGCCAGTCTAGCAGATTTCAGCAAACATTACGCTGCCCCAACAGCTGTTCATTTTTTTACTTCAACCTACATCTCCAACTTGCATCTTCAGTTACGCAAGTAATCCTTCCTTATTCAAAACATTCTACTGACTTCTGCGCAACTCCTCATAGCAGTCATGTACTCCCACGGATAAAGCAGTAGTGGAATGCGAGATAAAGGTTCAGAACACACCACACATTTTTCAAGTAACTTTAAAAAATATTCAGCAGACAGCTTTCACACCAAAGGGAGAGAGACTGGAATGTTTTTTATATATCTCATGAGCTAGATACTCATAGTAGAATCTGTCTAGAAGTGACAAAGTAGAAAAGACTCTGTGTAATGCCACCATTCAAGCGTTTCCCTATCAAAAGGGCATATATTATCTCACTAGAGTAGCACTTACTCTGTGCTTTTTTGCTGTGGACTTTCTTTCTTCTCTGAAAAGATTCAGTTCAGTAGAGTGGGATTTAAGGCGACTTTACAATTCCCTCAGAACACACAGTTTTAGACCACTCTCTGGACTGAAGAAGTTGATGTGAAGAGTCGCTAACCATGCAATCGGAACTGTTCGGCACATTTTATTCCCCTTCTTCAACACCCCTGCTTATCTCTATCTGCTTTTAGAACACCTTTGTTCTGCTCTGTCCTCTTTTGCCCTTAAAAAGGCCAGCAGGGTAACAGCCTGAGGATTACCAGCACAGTGAATATTTAACTCATGATTTCTTGTAATACTGGCATTTTGAGTGTTTTTCAGAGAAAAACAACAATCCTGCTGTTCCAGGATGAACACTACGAAGGAAGGTCACAAAATAGTGAACCTGAGTAGAGGGAGCAAAAATTTCGAGAGAGAACTAGTATTTGCAACGAAGGGTAGTTAAATTTAACTGTGGAACATCAATTCTGAATGCAGGAAACGCACTGACTTGGTAAATACTCACATGCTAACAGCATCAACTCTAGAAAATATGAGTGAATTTCACAGTAAACAAAAACCACTAGAATGAATCAGGGATGGCATCATAATGAGTATTTGATCATGTATATGCATTTAATGCTAGTTCTCAATGTTTTGCTTCCATTTAGATCTATGAGAACACTCAGTGTCACAATTAATCCAACTTACTCAAGATTATTCTGCAGGTAATAAAGGACTCCAAGCTCATTGAGGGTTCGAGCATTATCTGGTGTATCCTTGCCTAACGTGAGCTCTTCCAATTGCAGGGCTCTTTGACGCAGGAGAGCAAAGCCACACTACAGCAAAGCACAAGGTAACATAAGCCAATCACCATTACATTTAAAGTGTACAGCTGAAGACAGAAAATCAAAAGACTCAGTTTGTTGCCAAAAGAGCACAATAATCCTACCTAAGTTCTGTTTTCAAGTTACATGGCGCATATGCATTCTGCTCATTTACAGTCTAACAGGGAATTTCACCAAACGTGCTTCCAGGAAATTTAAGTTACTGTGTTGTTGTACAGCTCTGTTTTCCCTGTATCATACGTGCCAATTTGCTTAAACTCCGCAGTTCAAATAACCAATTCAGATCAAATTCTTAGGTTTATAAGCTCAAAACTTAAAATCAAGTTAATCTCCTATCCTATTTTCCATATACAAATACATATAAAGTATTACTCAAGACTTTACATGGGTCTTCGCAAAATGGGCTGCCAAGCTAACGCTTACACGCAAAGTGAATTACAAGTAAAAAGTGCAGCCATTGTTACACGTTCTGCCTATTCTTGATCTTTGCAGTCTTAATAAAAATACTTGTGCCGCAGAACTCATTACAAAAATGGACAAAATCTTCATGATCCAAATTCATTTATATTTAAGCACTGTGGAAAGAGCAACATTTTTATGGCTTTTCACTACTTTCATTAGAGCTACAACTAGAGCCCTGGAGTTACTAGCTGAACTCTTTTAGTACACGCACTACATGACAAACAAACCCTTAGCTCAAGAATGACAAGAGGAACTCTGTAGCTGAAAAACACAGAAGAAAAAAAAAAGGAAAAACTTACTATCTCACCTAATATTACTGGGATTATCCACTGCAGTAAGCACTGTGTTCACTAGTATTTGTAAGATAAATGCCTCAGTTATTCTGGAGAACACCTTTTTCCATTGCCACTTCGGCAGCCAACTGTATCAGCAGTAATTCTGCACCGCCAGTATATATCCACTTACTTCTTTTCCACCTCTCTCAACTCAATACCTGTTGTACTGATGCACCTCCACTTCCAGCAGAGTTGAAAGGGCAGTTACCAAAGCTGCTGCTAAGCTACTTCGCTACTTAGGCCTTCAATTATCAAAAGCGTTGGAGCTTTGTAAGCTCTGCAGACACACTTTATCGCCTATTTAGCAGAGCCACAACATGCCCTGCACTTCTATTAAATATCAAACACTTCCTTACCAGACTGCCTTTCCGCCTTGCTACTTTTTGGCGTATTTTGAAGGACTTTTTCCTCAGCTGCTCAGCTTGCTCATATCTGAAAACAGTTATTTACAGTGTTAGAAGAATGCCAAATGTAGCATCACTGAGTATTCTGGAAAGCTTCTAAGTTACTTGAGTGTACAAATTCGAGGAGAATTTAAGAATCTTGAAAAAAAATCACACTTTTTGTCAAAGATAAAAATATCCAAAATCCTTAGGGCCAGACAATGCTCCTCCTTTATCTCTAACTTGTTAGAAGTTTGTTGTTAAACTAAGCACACAAAAGTTGTCCCCAACTGGGTGGCCTGCTACAAGAATCATGGTTGCATTTGCAGTTATGAAACGCTAAAAAAGAACCTAAGAAACATTCTAGCTTCAGGAAGAAAACCTCTGCTGTTATTTTTGTATCACCTTCACACAAAAGAAAAACACCAGTGTAGTTAATCTTACTTGTTCTGCTTTTGGTATAAGGTCGCAAGTGCATCAAGTTCACGGGCTACCCGAGGATGTTCAGCTCCATAAGCATTTTCAGAGATTTCCAGTGCCTGTTTATACAGCTGTTCAGCATTTCCAAATTTCTTCCACTGAACATAAACTCCTGCTAGCTGGTGGAGTGATTGTGCCACCCTTGGGTGATCTGGATCCAGCGCAGTCTCTCGAATCTCCAGAGACCGCTGCAGAGGAGCTACAGCCTGTAACAATGAAGTTCAGAATATGATGGCACCAGGCAGCATCCTGTATGCTACAATAATTTAACAACTGCAACAGAAAGCACACACTGAGCTCTGCGTAACTTGCCTCCTTGCTGTTACAACAATCTCTAAATGTACTTACCTGACTGAGAAGACCTAGGTCCTTAAGAAACCGTCCCAGGGTCTCATAAAGATCAGCCAGGCAGATCATACTTTCCTCTCCCTCACAGCTTTTTTCGTATTCTTTCAGAGAGTCAAAATACTCAGCTGCCATAGAGCTCTTATCTTTCCCAACCAGCTGCCAGTAACTCAGCAATTCTGCAAAATGTCCCCTGTTTTAACAAGGAAATAAGAAGCTCATCTTATCTCAGACACCTCTCTATTCAGACTGATGCTAGCTTAGAAGAAAAGGGCCATATGCATGAATTTTGTCTTTATGTTACAGAGTGTCTACAGAGACAATCCATGGAGACTAATGCTGTTCAACAGCAGTATTTATCCCTTTACCAACCCCCAGGTGTAATAGAATAGAAAAAATAGATGATTTATATGACAACAGCATTTAGCATTTCAGCCTCTACTATTTAAGTTCCTTTAATCTATATCTTTAATTTTCTGATTTATAGTGACAAAAAAATTACTTTGAAATGTTTATAACCACCAAAGCAGTGGCTACCTTTGTACCTTTTGTAAAGGTTTTGGGATACAAAGAGATTCAAGAGACACTTGTGTAGCTTTTGCTTATCACCCTGCTGTTGGAAGAGCCAGGGAAGTTCATCTGCACTTCTCCAAGTCACTCGGTCTTGACTATTGAAAGAAAAGCAAATTAAAATTAAAACTCTGAGGCGCCTAACATAACTTGTCAATTTGATGTGAAAACTAGGCAAGCATACAATTGCCATACAATTGTAGTACATAAGACCTATGTACTCCGTTTTCTCACATCTTCATTTTAATTTCACCTCAGAGGGTGCTGGAACCCCCCAGGTACCCCACAGAAAGCTGCTCCTCTCTCCCATATGGGCTATCTGTGCCTGCTAGCAGAATTGCAGCCCTGCAGCAGCCCACCGTCCTTTTGTGCCTCCTTTCCCTGGCACACAGTGGCCCTCATGGCTTTCTGCTACCCAACAGTGCATGCTCTGAGGAGCAGTAAGCACTAGCCCACAGCTGGGACATACTAACTCAGGACTGTAAATGCAAATCAATTTTCAAGCTGGATATGAACTTGTAGCTGTTCAGCTGTTCTCCTGGATCTCCTCTTGTGTATGCGCTAATCACTTGCTGAATGCAAGTGGTCTTCTGTTTCTTCTTCAAGTTCCAAGCCACCTCAAATTTTCTAGCATTTACTTGGTGTTAAAAATCCACACGGGGTCAGTTACCACAAAATAACTGATGCGGTATAAATTCATGCACTACCTTGTCACGTGATAACTTTATTATATGTGCATTCCCCTCCATAGTCCTCAATCTTTTCCAAGATTAAAAAGATTAAATATCAATAATAAACTGCTAAACTGACAACTAGGGTTTTGCAGAGTTATTCTGCCATAATAATTTACTAAACTGAGTCAAAGAAGCTATATGAAGATTAAAAAGATTAAATATCAATAATAAACTGCTAAACTGACAACTAGGGTTTTGCAGAGTTATTCTGTATAATAATTTACTAAACTGAGTCAAAGAATCTATATGAAGAAAACAAAAATATCCATGAAGCATAAAGCCTGCAATTTAGCACATCTTGAGGAATTCTGACCTACCTTAGCTGCATGGTGAAATACTCCACTAGTTTTTGTCTATAGGCAGAAATAACATTTTCACCTTCTTCCATATACTCTAATCTTGCCATCTCCCAAGCCTGAAAGAAAGTATAATTGAAAGAAAGAGAATGCATTTAATTTGTTTATTAAGTGCTGATGATACACAGGGCACTATGCAAGATTTCTTTATCAAACACATCTCGTATTGTAGAAATGAAAATCTTTCAATGACAAGGCACTACAAGCAGATTGTCTTATATTAGACCAAAGCTCTAGTTGTTCAGATAATATTCCCTTCCCTTCTGCTTTTTTTTTGTGGAACCAGTGTTTTCTAGGACACATGGACTTAGTAACTAATCGATCAGGAATTTCTGACGGTTTGAAATGCCAGGTTTTCAACTGCTGAACAATACTGACCAATACTGGTATCATAGCTCTAGTAGCTTTCAAGGTGATTCTAACATCAGACCAGATGTTAAGGAAAATGGATGAGCAAACACAAATATATCACAGGCTACCTAGTTAACAACAGAACTTATCGAAAAAACAGCAGGGGCCTAGGGGGTGGAGTTTCACTTGCACATGTTTAGAATTACAAAATTTACCTGGAGGTGCTGGAACTTTAGCAAACCACAGCCATATGTCAGCAAACACATTTTGTGCAGGCTGTGAACGAGCGAGGCTAACACTGCAGAAGACAGTTCAGGATAAAGTTCCATCAGCTCTGACTCACTCACACCATTGTGGCTAACACCGATGACACACAGTATCTACGTAAAGCAGAGTGATTATTTTACACAGTTAGCAATATTTGCTGCAGAGCTGTTACACTGAAATTCCTAGAAAAATACTGTGTATCACTGTGTATAACTTTATACATCAAGGGGAAAAAACCAAACCTGCCTACATAAGCCCTTTCCCTCTTCTGTCCTCAAAGAACCACCCTCAATACTAATGGATTAATATTCTAACAGATAAAGCACCAAATGGGACACTCTGGGACAAACAAATGGCTCCTTAGACTTTCCTCTAAAACACCAGGGGAAAATAACTCCATTGCCATATGGAATTTCCATCTAAGTAAAATATGCCGAAGGTCTTACACTGCCAGCACCACAGAACTTCTAGCAATTATCAAGTATCATGTTCTAATCAAAAAAATGTTCCACACAACAAGGAAATTATGCAAAGGTAGGAAGAGGAATCAGAAATCTAATAAGCGGTGCCCTGTATTCATAAGATACCATGTTTTGATCACATTTACTACACTCAATATATTTAATCATTGGATCAGGGTACCAAAGGAAGTGCTGATTCTATATCACATCATAGTGGAAAAGTTCTATTTTTTTTTGCGAGATAATGACTTAGTTGAAATTTCACACAAAGCAGTCATATGTTCTATAGTTATGCAACAGATATAATTAGATTAATAAAATTGTCCCTCCTATACTAATAATACAATAATCTCTGAATCATACATATGAACCAACATAAATTTATATTTACTTTTAACTTAATGTATATTCTTTACAGGAAAGAATATACATTACCTGTAGAAATAGTGATGCATTCTCTGCTTACCTCTCTCAAAAGACCTTTCTCTTTATCACTCTGCAATGATTCTTGAATTGATCTCAGAACAAGCCTGTACAGTGACACTGTGTCTTGACATTGGAAACACTGTTGAAGGGTTTCATCAATATCTCCTGTATTTCCAACACTGAGCAGAAGGACAAAAAGGGCATGGTTTAGCATATTAAATTTGGCTGAGTAAGATGAATTGAAACTACTGAAGAGCTCTATCTCAAAAGTGCTCTGAATTTCTACTGGGTTTAAAAGGTGCACTGCACCTGGTGAGATTAAACACAGAAGAGGTGAGTTCCTGAAGCCACCTTCTCTCATACTGTCTGATTCTTCTAAATAACTGCAACATTTTTATTTAAAAAAAAAAAAAGTACGTTGCAGTTTTTTGCAGTTTTTTTTCCTCCAGCAGGAGTACAGAATAAGAACATCAGGTTGGATAAAGATAAAACCACATGCTGCTGTTTCATTTAATGCATTTACAAAGCATGTTTTCAGGAGCAATTAAGCATGCCAGGACATAAAACAGCAACAAAAAATAATGAAAATCAGTCACCCAGAGTAAATTATCAATCGGTGTATCATCTTCTGGGAGTCTCTAAACTAAAAATGCGTCTTAAGTCTAGGTTAATAATAAGCCAATGCACTTATTAAGTATTCTCTTGCACAAGAGGGAGGATTAATTTTCTTAGGAATTATAGGACAAAGTACCATATGCAGGATGTTAAACTAAACAGTTGTTGAACTTCCTTTTAGCCTTAAAAATCTATGAGGCAAACTATCTGGCACATCAGTAAATACAACAGACCTGAATTAAACTGTTAAACAAAACAATACCAACATTCTCCAAATACCTTTAAAAAGCACTGAAGCAACTGACATACCCAGAAAGCAGAACAACAGAAAAATAAAATAAAACCAGAAGAGCTGAAAACAGACAGATACAACTATTTGGATTCACTTACTATCAAAATGGCAACTGTATACTCTCTGATTTTTCTTCCCATTGCATTCACAGCCAGTGAAAGGGGAAAACTTTGTATATGGCTCCACTTTTTCTTAACAGGATTGATTCTATGTTAAATGAATGTATATTTCAAAATGCTAACAAACCTACTTAAAGTCTTCTAACCTAGTGATGAGCATAATAATTTCAAGATCATCTCAACTTACCAAGCAATGGTTTTGCCCAAGAGAGTGACATACAAAGCATTGCAAGTTGTGGCAGAACGACAATGTCTCTCAAGCTTCTTCTCCTACAACATTTTAAACAAAATCTGTGAGCCAAGATGAAATTAACCATACCAATAAAGTGTTCACTGTTTGACAAGAAAATAAAAGTTCTAGATATGCTTCTATCTGTAACATCTGAAGACTATTACATGATAACTAGTGCACAAAATACTGCACGTTTTTCTAGCTATAGCAGCATACGAGTGAAAGTTTCCTTTTGCATTTAAGATGAAAAGAGTTAGGATCTAACCATTACATCTCTCAAGAAGAGGAGTACCTACAGAATTGGTCTCCAAGGCAAAAAGGTAAAATACTTTTTTCCCCACTCTGCCAATCATTGTTACAGTATTATGCAACACTAAACCTTCTATTACTCTAAAATAAAATAACATGTTTACAGCAATACGTGCAACTGCACTCTTTTTGTGTTAATAATTTATGCTGTTCCATCTGTGTTTCAGTGCTATGAGCCATGGGGCAAAAATACTCAAACTGCATGCTATCTTGAGCAGTAGTATTTAGTTAGCTAAATGTAATACTTTCTTTTGGCAGCTGGGCTTATTTCATCTTTCCTTGTTTTCATTAAAAGTTATACTAGAGTGAGGTACTTCATAAGAACTGCAACAGACATACCTGCTCTTTAGTCAATTTAACATTTGCAAAGTTACATTCTGCACTAATGAGAGATTTAACATCTTTGGAATTCAGTGGATCAAGATGAAGAGTGGGCCACAACCTTTGGTAAGAGAGAACAAAGTCATATTCAGACCTTATTAAATAGCACACAAAAGGAAAAAAAGACATCGAAGTTCCAGAGCTTTTTAAAGATTGATATCAAAGCAGTAGTTGAAGCTATTCCCTGCCACTACGAAATTCTAGTCATCACAAGTCAAATTTCCACTTTTAGCCTTATCCTGGATCTACATCATGGTATTACAGTTTTTTATGTGCATCTGACTGAACCTAATAACCTCTTTCATATAGTCATGGGGATAGATCCAGCACAGTAAAGCAAAAATCTGGTTTCCCAACAGCTAAAACCTGTCCTCACTGCAGTTACAACAGAGAAGCTTTTGTTGTCCTCAATGGTTGCAAAACCTTATCCTATTAAATCTCCACGTCTTGACAAATCTGGCTGTTTGCTCTTCAACTGTAATTTAAAACAATAATTCTAACCCAGACTATTTTGAAACATCTCAGAAATATAACATACCTCCAAGCCTGTGGACATGTTTCTACATTCACTGATACAATCACTCTCACATTCACTGGCAGTGGATCTATCAGCCACTTCATATGCTTCTCAGCTTGCTTAAAAACAAATTTTAGTTACTTAATACAAAGGTTGTTCAAAACAATGACAGAAGCTGACACATTTCATTAACTGCACAGCTCAGTGAAAGGAGTCTTAAATTCTCCAGTGTCTTTAAAAATTGTTCATGATCTGGTTCTTGAAACAGTACTAAATGATCCGTTGACAAGTATCAGCATGACTGTACATTAAATAAAGCAGATAGAATACTATTGTTGAAATGTTCACCTCATAAAGACTAGGCTATTTAGGTGCCCAGTAAGTCAGCTCACAGCCTTGAATCTTTGAATAAATAATGTAACCGGACTGCTCAAAAATTAAGGTGTTAAGACAAATTTAGAAGGAAAAAAACCCCCAACCCAACACAAATTTTGTCTATAAAAAGGAAAGACTATTTTAACTCCCCCAACCCAACACAAATTTTGTCTATAAAAAGGAAAGACTATTTTAACTCATCTGCACTTTTTGCGAAACTGTTTTCTATACGTACTCTTTAGAGCAAAGCAAACATCAATATTCCTGTTACATAGATATAGCTGAACCTATTACAACAGTCAAAGTTTCTTTTAGACTGACAAATGGCAAGTATTTTGAAAACATACCTGTATTTGGTCAATAGAATCAATAATTATAATAATGCTGCCTTGATGACGTGCGGAAAGTTTTTCCAGCCAGCGGGGAAACTCTTCCAGAAGTTTAGCTGGATCCAAAGTCAGAGGTGACACTAACCAAGAATGTTGCATAAGCTGCAGAATTATAAACATATACAACAAATTCTACCTTAAATATCAACTGGGATAGTTGAAAGAAGTCCTATAGACACAAGAGGGAAAAAAAAAAAACAATACACGATTTTGGGGCAATTTTTCTAGTCAAGTTCACACAGAATTCTTTCCTTCTAGTATATGCAGAAAGCTGGCATATGCAGAACAAAGAATATTTATTGAACTCGTTGTGTAAATTCTAGAGAGATAACCTGAGTTTACACAACGGACAAGGAATTTGGAGACTTAAAGGGCTTAAAAGTTGCACTGGTTAAATAGGCAGACTTCTAAAACACATGAGAAAATTGCAAGGACAGCACAATTGATTTCATTTTTCTAAAGGTTTTAGTCCTGTGAGGTCCTTAGTGCCACCCTGTGAAGGAAAAAGAAAGCTCAGACCCTGGCACAAAAATACTCACTTACTCCTCACGTATCTAACACAGAATTAAAAAATCTATTAACATAGAAGAAAGACTAGTCTAGGAACAATATGGTGCCAACTGGTGAACACAGCCTCAGGTTTCTAAACACATAGACAGAAGAGATACCACCTGCCTCTCTCATCGGCCAGATGGCAGGAAATTTTGGAAGAAGCTTATATGGTTGTATAAGCCATCAATATAGGTCACTGGAAGCACAACTGCTAATGCCAATCTATTATGAATATCCCAGAGATGCTATTTAATTGATCTGCATTCAATGTTTAGGATCAGATTCCCCCCACTCTATAATGCCTTACATTTTTATTACTCTTAACTGATGTAGAAAAACCTGTAGAAAACTTTATCTTTTGACATACACACGCACATTGACACTTTCCAAAGAATCATGCAATGCAGGGTATGTAATAATACAGCATACCTTTAAAGTAAGGCGTTTAATTATCAATGCAGATTCTGAACTAGTAGACATGGGCCTCCCAACAAAGTGATACAGAATTAGAGTGTTTGGTGAATGCTTCTGTAGTAATTGAATCCTAATGAGAGAAGTTAAAAAAAAAAAAAAGGCACTTAACAGACTATAATTTTGCAAATGTATTTCAAATAAAAACTATCAGTTTTGCCAAAGGAGACAGAGTGCCTGAGCTAGAGGTGTTCTGCGTTTATCTTACAAAATAGGATAGACATTTCCTGAGCTATAATTGAACTTTTTATGTCAGATTGCATTTTTGCTCTCCCCAGTACTGATAGCCATTAACAAGTGCCCTTTCTGGCACTGGACAGTCACATGTCACTAAGCTTTTAAGAAGTAATGACACTATCAATTTATTTTTATGTCAACAAGTTTTGTCATAGCCTACAAGTGACCATAAAATGCATTTCTGTGATAAATTATTAGGTTTGATCTTTCTTTTTTTCAGTTAAAAAGATTCCAAAGGACCCCTCTTGGGTATCAGAAAAGGGCATCGCTATTGAGCTACTGAAACCACTTATTAATGCTGGAGTTGCAATTGGAGTCAGGGAGACGTTAAAGGCAGTCCAGATGGGATTAGCTACTCGATTATTACAAATCTTTCCAGGATGCTTCAGTAACTTCAGTGCTTTGTAAATGCTCCCATTTTACCTCTAATTAAACGGATACGATGTTTGAAATGCAATGGAAACTTTTTTCTTAAATTTCTTTCATACAAAAAAAAAAAAATTAGTTTAAACTACCATTTTGACAGAAGCAGAGATTTCCCAGAGCCTGGTCCTCCTGATACAAGCAGAGGTGGAATTGGTGCTGGTGCTGCTACTAGGTCATTTAGACGTTCAAAATACTATAAAAAAGAAACAAATAATTACAAATATTCCACTGTTTAAGGGAGAAATATAGTGCTTGATATTGTAAACTATCTAGATACAAAATGCAAGTACAGATTTATTAAGGTAAGGGAATAACTACTGAAATGCAATATAGTAGAAATGGAAATAAATTTTGTAATAAAACACTTAAACCACAGAATTTATTATCTCTGTTAAAGAAAGTGTAAAAGAAATAAACATTTTTTTCAAAACTCTATTTAATAGAAACTTTCAGTGCTAATAACTGAACTGGTGTTACTACTTTAAAGCAATTGGGTACTATGTTTGTTCACGCTTCCCCTCCCCACCTCCTTCCCCCAATTACTCCACTATATTGGATATGTTTGCCAGGAAAAAGCCTTCAAAGTTGGCATCTGCCGTGAATGATATTTTGAGGCACTAAGCACACAAAAGAAAGGCTTTCTTTCACCACATGAATGCCCAAGAATGTTGTAGCAGAGTTCAGGATGACAAAAAAAAAACAAACGACAAAAACAAACAAACAAAAAAACCACCCTTCATCCAGTTGGGAGAAATATTTTGTCTGCAAAAAAGAAATGGAGGCATTATGGTACATAGGTATTTTTTCTGTTAATGTTCTATTATTTTACTATTCTAGTATGTAGTAACGATGGCACAATCCTCCAACTCATTGCCAATATATGAACAGTGAAGTAAAAGAATAAATTGTGCTAGTAAAAGATGGCTACTAACAATTTAAACATAATAACACAGAAACTGCACATTTATGTTACATTATAACATCAAGGAATGTTGCCCAAATAAGCTGTGGCATCACTTTGCATGATCGCTTCAGTATTTTTTCTTCCTACATTCATTATACCTTCCCTACACATAACTGTTCCTGATACCCCCAAATTGAAATGTTTTAAAAATTTTATTTCAAGTAATGAGTAAGTAGTGAGTTATTCAGCAGCTCTCTACTTTTAACTTTCCTATGTTCTTCTCACATATGTATGGCCACATGATGAAATGAAATCTTTCACTAGTCATCTCCAAAAGACCTAACTCCAGGTGTCAAGACAGAGCTCGGATTTCCTCAAAAAAAAAAAAAAAAAGACATTCAGAGCCTTTTCTATTGATAACCAAAGTCTAGGAGAACACCCTACTTCTGGCACACCGTTACAGTGCTTTTCCCCAGTCTAGAAACAACAACTGCTTCTTCATCAACGCCATTCAACAATACACAAACTGGCACCTCTCCCAGAAAATAAATATGCTGTCTATATAAGACATATGGCTTCTTCTAGCCTAAGGAGTAACAGCCCCAAGGATGCTCTCAGACACAGCTTCTTCTGTAGAGATCGAAATGAGTGATGACTTTCTCTTCATCCATATACATTTCCAATGTACTTACTTTCTCAAATCCCAGCTCACATGTTGAATTACAGGCCTGCTGAAAAGCTTCCATCTGTTCTTGTTCATCATGCGCATCCCACAATACATCACCAAAAACTTCTTCTTCAGGAGCAGTGGACTCCTCCTTATTACCCAAATCCTTGCTTTCTAGTTCTGTCATTTCACACCCCAATATATCCTAAGTAAAAAGAAAATTACATGGAGAAAACTGCAACTATAATTCTTAACAGTGCAGGCATATTTGGTGTTGGTCTCAATTCCACTGCATATGAGTGCAGTTCTACTAACATCAACATGCTCATTTCCATTTAGGCTAGCAGAGAACATAAATAAATGAGCAATTAGATGAAACCAAGTTAACTCTGAATGCACAGGTCTCAAGACACTGGTTTTAGACTTCTCATAGTGGAGGCAACTCACCACAAGGAAGGATAAGGAAAGAATGGACTATGCAATCTTTCCTTATCCTATGATATGGATAAAGAGAAATTAAAAGAGAATTTAGGCCACAAATAGATCCCTTTCCCCCTGTTATTTCTGCCTCTGTCCATAAAAGCACTGCTCAGTTTTGGGTTTTATTTTCCACTTGCAGATTTCTTTGCTTGCCAGATATCAATGACAAAACACAAAAGATCCTTTGAATTACATCTAAGTAGTGTATAGTAATTACACTGACATCATTTAAGATCATAAATCAGAGTAGGAACAGAAAAAGCTGAAATGCACCATGTACTCTACCTGTTTAATTATCTTTTCCACACAATTATAGATTTCATATGCTCCTTCCTCCACACCTCCAATATGATCAATCATCTGAAAAAGTAAATGGCAAAGCAACTCTGAACCCAATTGGGAACAGTATTTAGGACTTCCAACAAAAACATTCTGGAACAAATTTAAATTCCATTCTATTGCATTCCTTAGGTAGGATTCACTTTGCCTAAGCTTTTAAAAGTTGGGCACCTTGTTTCAGCTGTTCTCAACAGTTCTCTCTGTAGAGGGAAATAAATGGCAACTGATCTATTTTCAGATGGGAGGAATCTCTCTGGAGGTACACTTCTTTCTCTTCAATGGCCACAGAGGGACTTTAGATAGCTTTGCCATTTAAATGGCTAAACACAGGTGAGAAATTCTATCCTTACAGTGTAAGGATTTTTTTTCGGAGAAAATGCAGTGGCTTTGTTTCTCCACTGCTAACGAAAATTTCGTAACATTCATAAATTTCAGTTTCATCAATCCGGTCATATAATGAGCATACAGAGCAATGAGTGTAAAGCAATTTCTCCTAAAATCTAGGACTACTAGCACTCGGTATTGTTTATAGCAGGAAAGTAAGCCTTTTAAAACTCAACAGTCTTTAAAATGCCATACCTTTGCTTTGTTCACATAAGAAATTTGCTCAATTAGCTGTTGCACTGAGACTGAACTGACTCTGCCATCCTCCTTTCTGTGGTAAATTAGCCGGGGTTTTTCTTCTGGATTTCTCAAGAAGGCTTCTTCACAGTCCTCCAACAAACAACTAGATTGGAAATCAGCATTCTTGTGCTATATTACACTGCTGTAGCAAACAGTTCAATCAACACAAGTTCCGAAGATGGGTTTCACTGCAAAATCTAATTCAAAAGTCATATCTATTTACAACAAAGGGCAAGCAAATATTTCAGCAGAGAATTTAAGATAAACTCTGAAGCAAGGAACAGCTAAGAGAGAAATTTATGCTACTTGTACCAAAAACATTACAACCATTTATTAATTTTTATGATTATCGCTTTGTAAATTAAAAGCTGATCTTCCTGTCGTACCAAAACGCAGAGTGAAAGGTAACTGCCTTGCATGGAAAGAACATGGATTCACACATGATTAACAAGCACCATATACATACTCTGCCATCACTTATTTGAAGGGTCTGTTCTATTCCTTGACCTTTTTAGGAAAAGTCCTTTAGTATTTGTCAGATGTAGGATAGTCTTTTAATTTATAGTAGTTGAAAAGGAGAATTACACACCTCCAAACTCAAAAGCACTTTGTATTTATGATGTGAACGATATCAGTGGATATCATTCCCAGCAATCTATTGCTGTTCCACAGAAGGAACTATACTACTTGGGGATGCTGACAACAGCAGACAGGATCTCTCAAATATTACATTCTTTATATAAGCACTACAATTTTCATCGCAGGTTTTCTAAGACAAACTCTCTAAGTCAATACTGTTGACAAGAATACTCTTTTGTGGGTTTATTTCTTGCGTATTTCGTTCTTAAATACTTGCGACCCATATACATAAAACTGGTTTATTTGGCAACAGTATCCCCTTGGAACGTCAATATACCCTCAGCAGCTGACATTATCTTCCTAAGAGCATAAATGTATGGCAGCTCTAGTCCGATTCCCCTATGAAAACAAATCAGCATCTTCTGTGGTACCTGGCTATTCCTGAAGCACTCCACTGTTGTAAATCTTAGCTACTAGTGTCTTAAACCAGCCTTTAATTCTCTGAGGACACATGTTTTATTTACAGAAACAGGAGGTCTACTTAATACAAGAGCTCTAATACTACTAGAGTATTTGAAATCCCTAGAGTTCAAAATCTACCCCTGATATAAAACTTAATGCATACCAGTATTTTCAGATTTTTGCATTCATACAGATGTTTTGGAATGACCACTCTGTGATCCTTAACATTATCTTTTCTAATCTCTTTTTCTCCCTTCTTCAGCAAAAGGACACCCCTCTCTCCCCCAAACATCAAAACCAAACTCTGCCCAAAATTCCCAAATGCATAACAGAAATGGTCCTAACACAATTCTAAAAGTATCCCTAGTTTGGTGGTTTTCATTTAGTAAGTCATGTTTCTTCTTCTAGAAGGTTAGGAAATTACTCACTGAACAAAGAGAACACATTGCATCACTATTTGTCATAAAACATCATGACTTCAGTAAATTAAGCTACAGAAAGCTAGCATAAGGTACCACACAGGAGAGCCACGAAATCAGTCCAAAAAATAGCCAAAGATAGAAAATAATATGTGACAGAATAAAATCAAGACAGGTGTAAGGCTAGATAAGCAAATGAAAAACAGTAAGGACATTCACACCAGCCACCTTGCATTCCTAAGACTCCAGCAATATGCATGACAGTGAGCTGCTCTTGGAAAGTAAAACATTTCTGTATTACGAAGACATCTTTCATGCTGTATTTTAAGAGAATCTGTAGCTACAAGAAAAAGGAAATGATAAAAAGCTGATTTTTTTTTTAACTGTCTGCACTAGCAAACCTAAAGTTTGAAGGAGTATCACTTAGAAGATACTAATTTAGGAAATGTACTGAGCAAAGCATCGCATACATTTTAATAAGCTATGCACGCTGCATAAATTACCAGTTTCCATTTGCTTTACCAGTCTGGAAAATACTTACCTTGGCAAAGTTAAATGCAGGAGCAAAATTACTAATGAACTTTTTTCAATTTCCCATTTTCTTACATCCTTAAGAGGCCTTTCATCTTCTGCTGAAAAATGAACAACTTGAAAGAAGTACCCCATTGTTTCACAGATTCTTTGAAGTTTTGGTGAGTAGTTCTGAAAGCAGATTTGGATAACGGTGCTTTATTACTAAATCTGCATAGTACTAAGGACCTACTAGATAAATCTCAGTTTCTCTTCTCATTGCAGTTTATTCCCCTGAAGTCCTTGACAATACTTTCACTGACTTCACTGAAATCAGGCTACATCTACTAAAGCTTTCAAGAAATATTAGACAAATTTCTGAATAAGTATCACAGTGGAAACAAAACAGCATATAAGTTGCCGTAAGTTTGTGAGGTACTCACTCCAATGAAGATGTCCACTTCCGGCTGAGTCTCAGCAGTACTAATAATAAAACATCTTACTGTGTTACTCCACAGAGAGTGGGAAAACAGAGGAGTAACCTGTAACAAACTGGCAACAGCAGCATCCCAATCATCTGCCAATGAAAAAAAACCAAAATGAAATCTAAAGATCTTCACATCTGATTATACTGCATAACAGATAAGTGATCACCTCTTAACATTATGAATACTACATTTTATTCAGAATAGTAAAATTTTTACTCAACTATTTTAATTTGAAAAATTTTAATTTAGAGAACCTGTAGCATCTGATAATGTCATATAATTTGATAATGTGGCAAAACAACAGTGTTAAATACATTCATATTATCGCTACAATGATATTTCCTTTAAATAGGATTGATTAAATGTATCCACAAAATCAAGGTGATAGTTGTAAAATAAGTAAAAATACGCAGGAATAATAAAATCACTCATAATCAAACATTATTTTTTTTTCCTCCAGCTCTACATGTATTTCAATTAGGCCATGCAAATAAATGACAATGAAACATTATGAGAACTTCCTCTTCTTGAGACAAAGTCCATTGCTTTCTGTAGTATGTATGTCAATTCCCTATAGAAGCAATGACTTTTAAAACTTTCTTAAGTTCTTCATTTTGTGCCTGCTCATTCTTTCAAGGAATAGGTTCCCCTTTCAGTACCACACGGTATGGTGAAAGGCTTAGTGTGTGAAGCTGGAGCCATCACAGAGCAGACCCTCCCCTCTCACTTTGCAGGCACAGACTTCTGAATCAGAGCCTGAAGGATTGAAGAAAAAACGGAGCAACTGCCAGCAAAGTCAACTACATGCAGAAGGGGTTCCAGGGCCAGGACAACAGTGAGGGAAACTAGAGCACCAGAAGACAATTTACAAGAGGCCATTTGGGAAACAAAGTTCAAAAGTGACAATTACTAATAATAAAATATCTAACACTGATTCACGTAACAATGCATACATCCTGGTCTTGTAATCAGATTTCCATGAATGGCTCCCCAAGCAGACTCAAAACCCATGCAAATCCCATGAAAAGAATAGGGATATAGTTTATTCTAATATGAACGTAACATTCATATTGGGGAAGTAGAGAATTTGAATACAAATGGAAAAAAAGAACGCCATCAGATATTGAAAGAAAGATCACTATCTTCCTTAGTCAACATAAGCAACAAAATGGTATTTGGTTTACTCACAACAAAGCACTCTTCACTGCTGTTTGCTATAATCACTGCTGCACATATCATAGTCACCAAATATATTAAACATAACTTAACATGTACAGCTACAGATTCCTTTTATTTTTACAAAGAATTCCAGATAACCCTTTAGTCAAATTACCCAAGAATGGACAGAAAGGGAGCCAAGAAAGAATAGAATTAAGAACGGATAGAAAAATGAGAGAGACATACAATCCCAGCAAAACAAACCACCACGACTTACCTCTGTTTATATTTGCAAATGGTCCCTCAACATCTATAGAGCTATGAGCAAATTCAGGCCCTCTGAAAGACTGCTGAAGTTGCATCATACTACCCATGGATGGCTCACTTCCCAAAGCTCCTCCGTTCCAGTATTCAGATTGTGCCCCAGTAGCTAATATTGGGGAAAAAAAAACCCAAAACTCTTCATTGTCATTAAACAAAGGTCATTATCAGTCTTAAATACTGCAGCTGACACCTACTGTCACATGCCACTGGTCATAGTTTTTTCTCCTTTAGCAGATTTGCTCACACTTTTGTATGCTGTAGTTCTAAAAGGGAGTTAATGAGAAGTCATGTTGCTAAAGGACAAGGTTATTTGCTATTATTTGTTACTATACGGATTGCTCACATCTGTTGGGTTCAAATGTTGACTTGGATTACAAATTAGGAAAACCATTCACAGTATTGCTGCATTTGAGCTCATCACAAAACTGACAACTTTTGTTCAGGAAAGTTCCAAAACTGAAAGACTGTAAAGGGGCTGTAGGTCAGGATTGAAATATATTCTTTGTGCTGTGTGAAAGAGCTTTCACAGTATCCCTTCGTAATATGCTTGGATTACACTTCTGCCAATCAATACACAGATGGCAGACACTAAATAAATCTTCCATGGAGAAAATCAAAAAAGACTTAGACAAAGGTAAGAAGGCAAGTATGAATTCAAAAATTAATTTAACACAAGAGAAGACAGAAAAAATATATAAAAGAAAACAAGACTATTTGTACCACTAAAGTTCATCAAATGCATAATTACTGTGCAAAAAGCTGATCACTGCATTTTGAAACATTTCTACTTTTAAAGATTGCATATTTATACTCCTGCCAAGATGTGACTATTGATATATCTCAATAAGCAAAACAAAGGTTAAGCAACAGCACTTGCACGCTGTTTTTCCTCAGTAACCCTTCATGGTGCAAGAAGTAATGGTGGCCATCCTTTAGAGTGTCAAGGTGCTAACTGTCTGCTACAATTACTGCTCTATTCTTGGACCAGACACGAAGTCAGAGGACTGATCACATACCTATCTGAATCCTTCCCATGTTATCTTACAGCATATACAAGGTTTTGCCTTTTATGTCATTAAGTTTGCTAGGGCTTCCCTTTCAAAAAATTCTTCAATAAAATGACTCTTTTGGTCAGTTCATGTTTGTTAAATATCTAACTCTGCTATTCTGAAAAGTACAGCAGCTGAGACTGGCATACTTCTTCATCCATAGACAGTAAGTCTATCTAAGATTCCATCTAGTTTCAGGTGTGCTTTTTGGATGCTTTGGAACATGATCTCTCAGATCTAGAATCAGAAAACTCAGAAAAGGCTAGAAAACTCAGAATTGTTCATGGAACAATTTCAAAAAAAATGTTCAAGTTACTGTGTCTAGACAGTGCTCTATTTTCTTCATCTATTCATTCATAAGACCAGAAACACGGCGTTCGCACAATCTAAACCAAGTTTGTAAAGTCAGCTGCTTTTACCATTTAAACTACATGTTCCTTTTCAACTGGATTAATAAAACTTTTTTCAAAAGAACATAAATATTTTTCTTGTGCTTTACTATTCAGAGACTTCAGTCACGTTCCAGCACAAAATGCTGGGGATGAAATTCTCACCCGTAACATCTGTACAATTGTCGTCAGAATCAGACTCTTCGGGATCAAACACTTGGATTCCTTGGGCCTGGAGTCTCTGAAGTTTTGCTTCTAGCTCTCGTTTGGCCCTCAGTAAGTCCTGAATCTCATTTTCTTTAGTTTCTCTAAAAATCTATGAGCAGGAAAGAAAAAAAAAGGAAATACAAACCATAAATCTTTTTAAAATTCAGTATCAGTTCCTGAATTCATGTCACCTGCTTTCAATTGGGAAAATAAGTTTCTAGCATTCATTCAGCAGGCAAAGGCATGAAAATATGAACAACAAGCCATCAGGAGCCTATAAATGAGCAGGAAAATATAGTTTAAAATGATCTACTTTTAAACTTTCGCCATCTTAAACCTTAGCATACTGTTCTGAAAGTTTGAAGTCTGCATTAGTACGGGAAGTTCATTAAAAATGGCAAGTAACTTTCTTCACCTTTTAAGGTTTATTGTCTTCTAAAATCACTACATGTAATAATTTTTTTTCAAAGGTTCCCTTTTATTCTTCCATGTATTTTTTTACATTTACATATAATCTTGTATTTACTTTTTATTGTTGCAGAAATTTAAATTTCCTAAGATAGAAAGTGATCAAGCATCTCTAGCTATCCTGTTTATAAAATATTACCATCACGTGGGGAAGAAAAGGCAAACCTAGATTTAAATTCAGAGAGATGGAATCTTCAAGTCTCATTTTCTTAAATAAGGTCAAAACCAATCCTCTTTTTATATATCTGCCAAACCTGTTACAATTAAAGATATCAAGAATCTTGAAAACAGTGCAAAACCAGGACCTATTGCCCTGTTTTGGGTGGTAGAAGTATGAACATCTGCAGCAAGGCAAAAAACAGAAGCATCATCTTGGCCTTTCAAGTCATCCCTCCAGAAAGTGCAAAGGCTGTTGTGTTTAACTGGCTACCATATTTTAGCAGCCAAAAGAGATGCACCAATACACACTTTCCTCAGTGTAAGCTAGAAGTGTTAAACATTACAATGCTATATACAAAATTTATTCAGAAACAATGGAACTCTGCGTTTATACATTCCTTCAGCATGTGTCAGTTTGCAGCCCATGTTTTCTTGTCACTCTCAAATATGAATATATTCCTGTGTTCAAATAACGCAGGAATTTAGTTTAAGATGCATCACTGCATATTCTCCCTTTCAATATTTAAAAAGTTATTTTCTATTTTTTCCTCACAGTTTTACAGAGAAGTTTTGGTAGGATTATCTTAAAGGAAATAGGCAGCTACAGCTATGATACTCCAATTTTTTTTTAAGGAGAGGTTCTCATGAAAGCTATTGGAGAAGAGTTCATTGGGGGAATGTGACCAAGCGACATCTATCTTCATTTTGGTCATTTTCCCCAGGAAAAGTCAAGTCATACCTTGAATTGTCTTTTGACCTTGTCTCGATCATGTTCAAAAGTAGCAGCTCTCTCCATGGCTTGGTATTTAGCTTCTAATGCACTTTCTTTTTCTCTAAGTATTTTCTGGTAGGTTTTCTGAAGTGCCTGAAAACATTTAATATACCATTTTTCTGAGTTAAAACAATCGCTGATAAAAGGTTTTAGATTACTCTTCGGCTAGTGAAATTCAGGTCTGAATACATTATCCCTTGCTCTCAGGATGACGCACCGCGTGGTCCCCATCCCCAGAGGCACACCTTGACCGCACCCTCTCAGCTCGCCAGGATGGCATGGGGGTGCGCACCATTTCCCCAGCACCCTGCCTTCCTTGGGAAGGAAAACTCATCGCACTCCCCCTCCCCCCCCCTGCCACAGCTTTCCTGGGAAGCGGGACGAGTCCTTCACAGCCTCACGCTCGAGGGCCCCGCTTGGCCGCTCAGCCCCCTCGTCCGAGAGGGCGGTGGGAACTACCTGCAGCTCGGCACGCAGCCGCTTGTTCTCCCTGTCCAGTTTGGCCTCCTTCTTCACCATGGAGGCCACCTCGTTGTTCTTGCTGACGCGGAAGATCTCGTACTCCTTCTTCAGGCGCTCGTACTCGGCCACGCACTCCAGCTCCTGCACCGAGGCCGTCGACTTGAAGC
>NW_009226370.1:8915-16568 GCF_000690835.1 Fulmarus glacialis | reverse complement strand
AATGATTCTATGATTCTATTCTATGACTCCAAGTAACCAATGTTCCTGCAGGATTGGCTACCTTGAAAGCAGCGGGCTTTTAATAGAGAGGTTAATGATATTTACCACAGTACTGCTATCTGTGCTGTGGCAGATGTTGGTGAGGTTATGGTAGTGCCACTGACACGACTGTTTTAGCACATACTGCTCTTTTAAATGTATTTCAGAGACTTTAAAAAAAATACCGAAGGGGTTTAGAAATTCGGCTCCTTTTGAAACTTCACACTTAACACAATAGAACTGGTTTTCCCATATTTCTGATGTACTTTTGGAAATCTGACCGCAAAGTGTATCAGTAACTACATTAGACTAAATGTAAGTATGTGTAAACAGTGGCCTTCACTGTCCATGGCAAACAGTGGAGTTAAGGAAATCACTGTCTCTTCATAGTCCCCATAAACTGCACAGTGCATGTTGTGCCAAGCAGGGTTACCAGACGCAATTTAATGAATACTACTGGTCATGTGATGGAGACCTCCCGGATGAGGCTCTATAAGTGATCCAAATGTATGCTAATCATGCTTTTAGAGCAAAGAGCCTCATGAGCGTTTGTTAACTGTTTATGAATCTGTGGCTGTTCACGAATGGGAATATTGTTAGTCCAGCCTTTAGCAGTCAACAGCTTTATTGCTTGGACTGTATCTTTAGTTAAAGTGGTAAAATGCCCTGCCATGAGTATAATTGTTTTCAAAAGACTGTATCCCTGAATACCCAGTTATGATACATTCTTATTTATCGTATACAATGGCAGCTTATAGTAGCTTATTCCTGTGAACAAACAATACTGCCGTAAGATGCCTTTGTCCTAGCATGACAAGACTGCGTTGTGATTTCTACCCTTTGTAGTCTGGAAATGAGACAAATGTTTTTCTTCTGTCACTAGAACATCTTGATGCCAAAAGAGCTGGGGACCTTTCTACACTGTTTGATGTGGGTGGAATCTTCGGTGAGTTTTATATGTTAATATTTCATCCATAATCAGGCCTGTTTAGGAAAAGCTGTGATACGCACAGCTTACATATATTATTAGTCCTTGTGCCTTATGTCCACTGAAGAAGAGTGGCAGTAAAGGTACTAAGTTGAGAGCTGGGTTGGTTGTTGAAAACCTAGCAAAATACCTTTGAACTGAACAACTCACAGAGCCAATTATATTGTCCAGTACAGATTGTAAGAGCCAGATATTATGGAATCTTTTAGCTCCATCAGCTCTGGCCCATGAGTCTTGGTCACACCATCTGTCAAAATATCTTTCTTTTGTCGCTCTAACATAACAGAACTATCCCAGCTTGTACAGTTGTGTATTTTTTGTGGGCACAGAGGCGAATGGCCAAAGATGTTTTGGTTTTTTTTCTTGATGCCTCGTGTAACTGTATGCGATAAAATTGGGAGATTGTAATAATAATAAGGATGAGACTATTCCTGTGTCATTTGTGAGGTGAACGCTGAATAATTAGATTTTTATGCCAGTGCAGACAGTATAGCTCACAATAAAACAAGCATGGTCATCTTGATGCCCAGCTGATTTGTGTGACCCGCCATTCACCTCCGCTTCCCCCAGTTCCCTTATGGAAATAAGCCCTGTTCTATTGGAGAACCCTCTCATGCTTGGAGAAGTTTCACTGGATCAAGAGCTATGTAGACCCTGGTAGTTCAAGATGCAGGTGTCAAGGTGTGTTGCAGTTACTGTTCCAGTCTTGTGCTGGATGTGACTTTTGCCATTTCTCATTGCTTATTTCATCCCAGATAGCTGGAAGCCAGAGTTAGTAGTGCCTTAGAGATACGGGTGACTTCTTTCAGCAGCATCTTATTCCACTGTGAATACAATCTTAACAAGACGCGGCTTAGACCTGTGGCATTTACATCTAAATTCAAGTGGGATGTGAGCACTTTGGAGATGGGCAGCTGGGAAGGGAGAGGCAGGCCCAGTGATATTTAGGAATCTGGAGAATCCAGAGAACTTCCTTTCCTTCTCCCTGTACCAAGTTCCCTTTCCCTCGGGCCTTCCAGCCCCTTCCTGCCACATGCTCCGATTAGTACTTCTGTATACAGTCGTGGGCAAACACAGGAAGTAAGGAACAGTAAAGAGCCTGGAGTGACTGCCTGGAGAGAAGAACAAGTATTTCATTTGCCCCAAGATCTGGAGTACCTCATTTCCCCTCGTTGCAGTGCGACATGGACAGAGCACTCGAGCCAAGTTTATTGTTGCGTGTGAGGAGTTGAGACCAGTGAGTAGCTGAGCACAGCTGGATTCCAGAGTGCCAGCAGTGGGGCCACATGGCACCTGGTGAAGAGGCTTTTTGCATTCAAAAGCAGCAGAACAATGATTTCTAAATATTTCTTCCATCTCTGTTCCGCCCCCGCCCTGTCATCTTGGATATTTGGTTGGCATAAACAGTGAGGAAGAGCAACTGTCTGCTTCTGTTGTGTTCCAAGTCAAAACCAGTTGGGTTAATAAGGATATTGCTAAGTTGAATTATGTTGTCAGTCTCATGCTCTGTGCAGCTGTGTATAATTGTACATTAAAAGTCATATCTTACTGTTTTAATCTGGGTTGGGTTTTATTAAATATAACTGATGTCTTTTGTGTAAAACACGCACAGAGTGTTTTCCTCACACACCTATCTCTTCTTTCAGGTGGAATTTTGGCAGGCCTTGTTTCAGACAGGCTGGAGAAGAGGGCATCAACCTGTGGAATGATGTTATTGCTTGCAGCACCCACAGTAAGAGTTTGCCCCTGTCTTAGAGCTGCGGCTGAGACTTTGACAGCATTCCTTGGGAAGTTCTGCAAACAGCATCTTCTAACTTGGATATAAAGAGTTCAGGCCAGGTTAAAAGCTGGCATGAAAAGTTGAGCATGTGATCAAGTACAAACATTGGGGCTGCCTTTACTAAACAAGTAAACAAGTCTAGTGTGTTGCTTGTTATGGGACTTTATGGAAATTTTATCACTGTTTGTTGTCTGTTCTGGCCAGAATTTTAGCTGCTCAAAGGCTAAAATTTCTGTGCTGTAACTGTTTGTAAGCTGGCAGTTGGACATATGAGGTGCATTTTTTCTTTAAGTCTTGATTCTTTTGTGAACAGTGGTCAGTGCTGTGTTGAAACTGGCAATTTGAGAGTTTAAAATTGAGTGGTCTCAGAACATAGCCCGTTCTTCTGAAAGGACATATTGAGGAATAGGAGCACATCCCTTACCTCCGTCCTCTGTCCAATCAAACAGCTATCCTGCTGTGGTCTAAAAGGGTTTAATAAAACCTAGGATCCTAGAACTAGCTTTCACATAATCCCAACTAAGATATTTTTTAGTTAGCATGGGGAAAATGGGGAACCTAATATTAGTACATATATTGGTATTCAACATGTTTGTTTTTTCATCTTTATAGTTGTACATGTTCTCTGCAGTCAGTAAAATGGGCCTTGAGGCTACTGTAGGTGGGTATTTTTAAGTTCTTTTCTGCCTGGCTTTACGTGAACTTTTCATTTATGATCCTTTGATGCTCTTTCCTCTTTTTTTCTTTTTATTTTCTTTTTTCCCTGAGAGGAAGAAGTATGGAATCAAATTCCCTGGACTTTGTCTTTCAGGCTTTTTATGGGTTAAGGAAGGGGGCTAGGAAATAAGGGGTGGCATGAGAACAGTGATCTAGTTAATATCATTAGTCATCTTTCTGGAGCTTGTTGTGTCAGCACAGGCTTTATTATATTCTCTATGCCCAATGTCAGAGGTGTTTAAGGACTACTTGTAGTACTTTTGACAGCAACATTCATTTTACTTGTTTAGTCTAAATTAACTTGTGTCTTTCTATCTGTTACCTCAAAACAGAAGTTGAAACACAAGTGCTGACAGTAGTGTCTCATGTACCTAAAGGCCTTGTTAAGTTTTAGGGCCCTCTTGTGCTTGGTGCTATACAAGCAGAGAAGGGGCTTACGGGTGAGTCCCTGTGAGCATCCCCTGCTCTTAGGGTCAATTTGGTCAGACTTTTCCCTTTCTCTGACCTACCAGGATCAGTAAAAAGGCTCTGGGAAGCCTTTTGATTCAGCTCTGTCTCCTCTTACATTTGAGAATTCACATCACGGAGTAAGCGTTGCAGGGAGAAACAAATGTATGTTGCTTTTCCTCCTTTCCCAATTCTGTAATGGACCCAGGGAAGCCAAGGAAGGATCAAACTGTTTGAGAACCACAGGCTATGATTGTTCCTGTTGCTATGCTTAACAGTCATTCAAGCAACTCACATTTTCCATTTTTGTCCCACTTGCAACAGTGATGCTGCTTATCAGTGGTGCCCTGGTGAATGGCCCTTATGCACTGATCACCACTGCTGTCTCTGCCGACTTGGTGAGTTTGCCTTCCCCTCTGCTTCCAGTGTAGGAGCTTTGGCCTCCAGAGAGAGCCCTTTGACTTCTGCAGGGTCATCAGTGAAGGGGCTGCATTGTCCCAAAGTAAAGAGATAAGGAGCTGGATAGGCAGTGCTGAACTCAGCCATTGAGATTGTTTTAGAGTTCGTGTACTAGTATGAGTAAGTGTCATGCTTGTGAGAGGCTTCTAAATTATTCTTGCCTACTAACAAGACAGCCCAAATCTTGTAGATGACAGCCCAAAGTGAATGTGAAGGTTGCATGCAAGGTCAAGTCTCTGTACAGGTGCCCTCTCCCCTTTTATACTTTGCATCTTTAAATGAGGGGGAGGGGCTGTGTCTGCGTGAGAGATGAGCTGGAGACCTAATTCCCATCAGTGTGGAAAGCTATACATGGCACATACCCTTACTTTTGTCTATGCTACCCTCTGCCATTTCTTGCTCTGTTACTCTGGTTGCTGGCACTTCCAGCTGGATCAGGTCGGTCAGTCACAAACGCTGTGTGAAAACATTGACCCTGGTACCTTTCATTAGGTAGGCTTTGGAAGGTTGTTTTCAAAGGTCCTCATTCCTTAAGGCACCAAGCAAGAGGCAAAACTCCTCTAACAGCAAATGGTCTAAATATAGGAAAAGGAGCAGGACAGAAATCTCCAGACGTCCTCTGGAGTCCTATCCTTGGCCTGGAGCTCTTGGCAAGACAAAGAAGGTCACCATGCATTGCCCATTTTATCCTTAGTCTTGTTGAAGGGGCTGCTAGCTAGAAAGTGGGGCCTGACATGGCAAGATCCCTGCCTGGCCCTTGGGAAGAGGGTTGTAACTGCCAGCCAGTTCCTAGGATGTCAGCAATCAAACATCTGACATGAGCAAATGTAAATTGCTGATTACCTGAGTGTATTCCTCTCAGTGTGCTGGAGATAAAGGACTGTCTGTCTTAGATCTCTGAACTATTCAGTTTTTTTGTCTTTCTACTAAGTCACTCCCTGTATCAGTTGTTTTGTTCTGAAGATCTGGCTTCTAAAATTGGGACCGAAGAGCTTCTTTTGGCTCAAGAATTCTCTGCATTAGCATTTCAGTATATATCCATAATTCTGGTACGCTAGTATTCCTATCACAGCAGTGATCTTTTTTTTTTTGTTGTTTTGTTTTGTTCTGCAGAACTTTGCTGTATTAGCAGGGGAAAGGAGGGCTGTGGAAACAGCCTTGCAGCATAGTGCAAAGCTGAAGTGCCGTCCTTGTTGCTTGAATCCACAGTGTGCAGAACAGAAAGCTTCTTGGCTCCTGTGGTTTAAATAACACGATTTAATAAAGGAAAACGCTGTAGGCAACAGGTTGATGGGGTAGAAGGCTTCTTTAAGTAGTGATAAAAGGGTCTGAGCTAGGATATTTAAGGTATCTTCACAATGTACATATAATGTGGAGGGGCGTGAGCTAGATGACGTTGTAAGGACTTTTTTGGAGTTCAGCTCAGGATGGGTCTAAGCAGTCTTTGTCACTTTAGGGTACCCATAAAAGCCTGAAAGGGAATGCAAGAGCCTTGTCCACAGTCACAGCGATCATCGACGGAACAGGATCTGTAGGTAAGCCAGAGCTGTAAGGTAGCCTGCCTTAGCTCAAAGGATCTTTGAGAAACTAGGCTCTCTCCAGTTCACATTTTGCCAGGACTCGGTACAGCTTTGGAAATGGGGAGTAGAACAAACTTAGCCTTAAACCTCTCTAGTAGTCCCACACCTGAGGGAGGGAAGAAGGAAGAGGGTGGTAGACTGATATTGGGCACAGACAGCAAAAGTAGATGCCATTGGGCTGTTTCTGAGATCAGGGATATTTTATTCATGCCCTCCGCACTGGTATGTGGAAGGGAAAATTGAGTAGGATTCAGCTTAATACTGGATGGGCATTTCTCAAACTTCTGGTCTTTCAGCTTCCCCTGTGTTAGGTTTCCCATTGACTTGCAGCTGTACAGTTATGTTTTGCACTTTCTGGGATCTTTTAATCCATAAGGTAATACTGAGTTAACTAGGTGCAGAAATTGATATTCTAACTCAGAATAACTATCTTTCAGCATAGTAAATCTTAACGTTGCATCATTCTGACAATATCGATATTATATTTTAGGTGCGGCTTTGGGGCCTCTCTTAGCTGGTCTTATTTCCCCATCTGGTTGGAACAACGTGTTTTACATGCTCATGGTGGCAGATGCATGTGCCTTGCTAGTAAGTCTAAAAATACTATTTAGTTGCCGTGTATTTCCTTTGTGCTAAACTATCTTGAAATGCAAATTTTCCTTTTGCAATTTCAATACTTCATCTTATAAGAAACTTCCAATTGTGTAGGAAATTTTCAATTAAGGAGCAAATTTGCTCATTTTGAAATTCTCATCTAATTTTAATCAAAAGTGCAGATTAGTTCTGATGCACTTCAATTCCTGAGCAAATACACATCTGTTAATTGCTGTTTGAGCAGATTACAGCAGGCATAATTGTGAGTAAACCTTCATATATAGACCTAGAAGATGCCTCAGATTCCACTCATGGAAGAATTACTTCTGTTTTCTCTAAAGCCAGTATAGCGAAGCGGTAACAAATGTTTTGCTACATTGCTACATCACCAAAAGCACTGCGGTAATGAAGCTGTTGAAAGTTAATACATCACGTTCTCCAGATGGGCCCTAAAACTGCAGTACTAGGTTAGACGAAAAACTGGCATCCTAACTTTTGACAGTAACCAGGAGCAGATGTTTAAGGAAAAGGAGCGCAAAACACATGTGGTGGCTTGGTACAAAGCACATCCATTTTCCTTTTTTCTCCTGTCTGAGATCCTGTATGATTGATAGGAAGATCTGAAAAGGTTTTTTTGTTCCCCCCCCCCCCCCCCCCACTTCTGACTTGCCCGGCTTTGCTTTTAAAGACCAAAGACGACAAAAGATGAGGCAAGGCGAGTCTTGCTGTACCTTTGAAGACAGTCTTGCTGCACCCACCTGTAGGTTAGCCTGTACGTTACGTTTCTGCATTTGCCACAGATTCCCTGGCAGACGTCTGTACCAGCTTTGTTCTCCAGCAGAGCAGAATGCTGCTATGACTATCTCAGAGATGTCCTGAAGTGTCACCTGCTTATCCTCTCCTTTTGAAATCCTGGGTGGAAGTGGTCATGAAAGGGCAGGGTGACTGTGAAACACTTTAGAAATGCTCATGCCTCCGTACTGGCTGTGCTCAGACAAAGCCCCATGCCTGCATGGTATTGCACTGAGCTCTGTGCTCCTGCAGAGGAG
>NW_009226370.1:0-8896 GCF_000690835.1 Fulmarus glacialis | reverse complement strand
CTCTTTCCTGACACAAGAAAAGCAGAAGGTCTTGCTTTGAGTTACGATTGAGGCTTTTTTCCTAAATTCAAGTTAAACCCAAAATTTTAAAGTGAATTTTTCCACATTTAAGATGTGAAATCTCTGGAAGTGAAGTAAATAAATTAGGTAAGTTAATAGTTGAAGTAGGTTGCCACTGGTAGTCAACAGCTCTATAAATCCTGATTTGTGCCATTTTCAGTATTAGGTATTCCATGCTGTAGAGTGAGGTTTGGGAGATTGTCGTAATTTTCCCAAGTAGACTTAAAGCTCTGCTTTTTTTCTTTTATAGTTATTTACTAAAACCAAATGAAGAAAATCCCACATTTTTTTGCAGCATCAATTAAAATGCCTTTGTAAAGCTCTGGATTTGAGAGGGTTGACTCTGTGCTGTTGTAATAAATCCTGGGGTTTTTGTAACTCTTGTTCTGCTTTTCCTGTTCTTTGTAGTACAGCATATAGATGCCTGTGTTCAAATGTTATTTCTTCAAAGATATCTGGAGGGGCTTTAGCCTCTTACGTGATACTCAATTCTGTCATTCTTGGCCACTCCCATACATCTGAAATGTTAGGTTTAACTTCTTAAAACACCAATACTTACAATAGTGAAGAAACTTCCGTTTATAACAGTGAGGCTCTGAGGATAAGGAAACCTCTAACAGTAAGGAACTGTAAGTAAGTTCTAATTCTGTCTTTAATATATGTGGGAATCATCAAATTTTATTTGTAAAATCACTTTCCTGGGTAATATCTTAGTACACCTTTTAAAGTGCATTGCAAGTCATGATGCTGCACAGGCAAGTAAACATGACTGACTTTACTCGTCCTGACTAATTGTGTGATTAAACCTTTTCACACACACAGTTGTTTTTCAGAATAGCAGCTAAAATCCTTTCATTTCTATCTGCTGTGTTTTCTTGAAGTCTTGGGTTCCCTCTGCTGGTTTCTTTATATGTCTGCTGGCAAAGTAACTTCAGAAAGCCATTCTGGTTTTTATGAAGAAATTGATCTCTCATCTCTCAGTTGCGAAAAGGAAATTATTTTCCTCTTGCCTATTTATTGTGAAAACTCCTCTTCCAAACATTGACTGAGCATCTGCAAATCTTTTGATTTTTTTTTTTTTTTTTTTTAACTGAGTTCAACATTACAGGTAATGTTTCAAATGAGGAGCTCTTTGAATAACAGTCAACATCTTATCCTGAAACTTAGCTTATTTGTGTATCTGTATTGAGTTCAACATTACAGGTAATGTTTCAAATGAGGAGCTCTTTGAATAACAGTCAACATCTTACACAAATAAGCTAAGTTACAGGATATCTGTATGGATATTAACACAGATACTGTGACTGTTTTTACAGTTCTTACTCCGTCTTATTCAGAAGGAACTTCGGTGTAATGCAGATCATACCCTGTAAGTGTTATGCATGGCTGTTGCTCTTTAATAACAGTTTAAAAACATGTTACTAAGCCTTTGGCCCATAATACCTAGATGTAGACTGAACGTGTTAAGGTTTCTGTATGTCCATTTCTGTCTGTTTCAATTTTGCTTCAGAAGAGTAATCTCAGTTTGATGTTTTCAAATCATGAACGTTTTTCTTTAGAACATCTTATTTTGAAAAGTGTCTGAAAACACATTTCTGTCTCAGTCTCTTGGTTATGGTTTGTTTTTTCTCAAATATGTAATCTTCGTGGATTTCATCATGGAGCATGCGTGTGGGGAATAAGAAGCTACTCGATTGCTTGCTCTGCATTTATTAATAGTTTCAAATAACTTTTTCCAAAAGGTCTCCTTAAAGGAATGTCTGTCTTAAAAAAAAAAAAAAAAAAAAAAAAATTCACTGAATCAATGGGGTTACACTCGCAGACGCAAAATCTACATTGAGCCTCTTGGTTATAGTTTTGGAGAAATAAAATGGACAGAGAATAGAAAAACGCATGGCAAGGGATGAATCCTGCATTTTGAAGTTAGTGGCTGTTATGCCTCACATCTCAACTTTTCCTGCCTGGTTGCTGTTCTTTCCCAGGTTTAAAGAACACTGAGCTACGAGACCAGTTTTGGAATAAGGACTGCATCAGTGATCAGAGCTCTTCCCTGAAAAACAAACTTCATGGAATGCATTATTCTATATTTAAGAGATTCTGTTTGGTGAAGAACTTTGCATGTTTACTGGAAGCAATGAGAAATGCAACTGGTAAATCCCTGAAGCTCTTATTTTTGCACATGAATAAGTACCTCAGGATGGCAACTATTCATCAGATGAAGAGACAGGAACTTTGGGAAGATTTTAGCAGCGCGCCTCAACTGAGCCAAAGAGAAATACCAAGTGCCTTTTTATTTCTTTTGATAAGATGTTTTTAATTAAAATGCTGAACTGTGTGTTTTCCAAAAACAAGTCAAAACTAGAGCAGAAGGAAGTTGAAATCGTAACAGTCTAGCAGTGAAATGTCCCAGTGTCAGCGAGCAAAGTATGTATCCCTTATGTCATCTTGCGCACATCGAGGGCATCCCTTTATAGAGGACAATACCAGCTGGTTATTACGATGCGCTGCTGTTAGTATTTTATCATAGAATCATAGAATGGTTTGGGTTGGAAGGTACCTTAAAAATCATTTAGTTCCAACCCCCCTGCCATGGGCAGGGACACCTTCCACTAGACCAGGTTGCTCAAAGCCCCATCCAGCCTGGCCTTGAACACTTCCAGAGATGGGGCATCCACAGCTTCTCAGGGCAACCTGTTCCAGTGCCTCATCACCCTCATAGTGAAGAATTTCTTCCTTATGGCTAATCTAAATCTACCCTCTTTCAGTTTAAAGCCATTAGCCCTTGTCCTATCACTACATGCCCTTTTAAAAAGTCCCTCTCCAGCTTGCTTATAGGCCCCCTTCAGGTACTGGAGGGCTGCAATAAGGTCTCCCCGGAGCCTTCTCTTCTCCAGGCTGAACAACCCCAACTCTCTCAGCCTATCATCATAGGAGAGGTGCTCCAGCCCTCTGATCATCTTCGTAGCCCCCCTCTGGATTCGCTCCAACAGGTCCATGTCCTTCTTATGTTGGGGGCCCCAGAGCTGGATGCAGTACTCCAGGTGGGGTCTCACGAGAGCGGAGTAGAGGGGGAGAATCACCTCCCTTGACCTGCTGGCCACGCTGCTTTTGATGCAACCCAGGATACAGTTGGCTTTCTGGGCTGCAAGCGCACATTGCCAGGTCAGACAATAATAATCTTACCATATTATTAGTTTTCAACTACAGTACTACTTCTAATCCCAAGAGCATCATCCAGCCTTTTGATAGGTAATGAAATAGAATTTACTGTTGTGGTGTACCGCAGTTAGCAGCTTTCACAGACTCTCTGGATGGACGTTAGTCCTCAATTAGGATTGTGCAAAAAGGAGTCCTAAGCAACAAAAAGTAGATTATGAGTCAGAATTTCCAGTGGGGGGCTCTAATGATTTTCAGGGCATTATAAACTGGTTGTGCAAACGTCACATAATTGTTGTGCTGCTCCTTTAGGCTGGGTTGAAATGAGAGGTTGTTCCTTTGGGGTGGCAGAGAACTGTGAGCTGTCAATACTTTAGCACTACAGGATTCAACAGATTAGCTGCTTTAGTGCCCACTGCCACAGTGATCTCTGTTGGGTACTCCCTGATTTCAGTGCTGGTGTGTGCACGTGGAAGTTATTGTCAGATCAGGGCCTTAATAAGCAGAAATCTCTTTCAAGTGGCTAATTTCAGGTAGCTCTGAATTTCAGATTTGGAGCCAAAATATCAGAAAAGAACAATGACCTAGGTTGTAAGAGAACATTTCAGTAACTAGCGTTACCCAGCAAATAGATGGTTTAATGTCTTCAAAACATATCATTTCTTTGTACAGCTATCTCCATTGCAAAACAGATGTTTCTGTGATTTTTTTTTAAAGATGTACAAAGTAAAAAGGAATTTTTTTTGTATGAGGTGTTTATACTTAGATCACAAAGGCTAGATAATTTAAACTGTGTATTATTCTTAACTGTATTTATTAAAGCTCTAGGCATGTGTCTTGTTCTGAACTATGATCTTAAGTTTTGTGAAACAATGCAGTAGTCTTTACACTTGATTAACAAAACAGCACACTCTAAAATAGTCCTGCAAAACATGGAGAAATGTCTCATCAGCTGCTGGTGTTGTGTTCCATGTGCTGGCACAACACTTAATTTCCAGGGCTGTTTTGCAATTGTTCAGTCTTTGATGAGTTATTTCACTGGTTTGATTCAGCACGTGCTCTTGAACTTGAACAGTATGCTTGACTTGAACAGTATAAGAATGTGTTCATTTTTAACTGTTTTGCTGAACAGAGATACAGGGAAGACCTCAGTCCCACAAAGACTTAAGGAAGGTACCAAAGTCCTTGCAAGCAAATGCTCTACGTAGGCCGTGACCCTGCAGTTACCTAGATGAATGGTTAACTTCACACATTTTGAGTAAACCTGTTGAGACCGGTGGGGATACTCGACGTGTGAATTCATAAATCTGTGCTGCGTTTGGGCTTTAGGCTGTAGTTAAATGCGACAAAATTCTGCAGCAGTGCTACTTGAAAGGACTTCCACCCCGGTGGCGTGGCACACTGCCCCTGCCTCGGCCGGGCTGACTGGGGGACTGCTAGCCAGACCAGGGGACTGATCCAGCCTCGCTGATGGGGGGGAAAGTAACATTGCAACGCCGGAACAGCTGTACTGGCACACCTTCGGTGGCTGTGTGAGGAGGGAGGGATGGAGGACTTCTTTAGCTGAAGGTCCCAATCCCTTCCCCCAGAAAAGGTATGTAAAGCTATATACTCGTTTATCAAAACAATTTAAACTCTCCTGCGCTCAGATTTTGAGAGGCTGTTCCCTATGGGCTGAAGTCATAGGTTAAAATGCTTTCAGCTGTATTTAACAGTTATGGGTTGTAAAGATATTTAACGGTGTTTTGGGTTTTACGTGTTTTACTTGTTGGGCCTTCTACTGTTACTTATTTATTTATTTGAATAGCTTTTGCACTGCAGTGACTCGGGTATGGGATGACGACAACGTTGGAGGTGCCGGGCTGAGTCCTTCCTTCCATTGATTGTAGGAGGGAGTTAGGACTCTAAGTGTACCAATGTCTCCTTCCTTGCTAATGTGCAGCATTTAAGTTTCTCCCAGCTACAAATTTGTTGGACAAAAAGATAAAGATTTGCTTTTCTTTCTTAACAACCCTAAAGGTCCCCCAAGTTGTGAATAAATTGTGTGTTTTGTTAGTATAGGGTGTCAATACCCAGTAATCTGGAAATGAGCAAGACTGACAAAATTTTGTATGTAGAAATGTGAGTGACCAGTAGGTAGAGCCAAATTTAAATAGGACTGCAGGGTTGGTTTGTTGTTTTTTAATGCTGGTTGTTGTGAATTTTATCCCTTTACCTTCCTGTGTTGAATAAAAATAGATTCTGCTTTAAAATGAGAAATGTTGATTACTTCATCTTTTACATCTCCATGAAGAAATGTGCTCCGTTTATTGGTTGGAAGGATAGACATCCCTGCTGGGACAGCGCTCCTCTCTCTTGTGAGGACAATGAAAATGGTTCATTGGGAGAACAAATTAGAATTTTTTGTTTTGAAAACAGTGCCCTTCTCAACTTGAACATGTAGTTTTTTTCATTTTGTGGGATTGTGGGTTGTACATCATCAGTATTTCTCATCGGCTGCATCAGAAGGGTATATTCTGCCTACTTATTTTGGTCTAGTAGGGAAGGAGGACGCTCACCTGAGTCAGGGACTGAGTCCAGCTCCTACAGCGTAGTTTTAAGGCGACTTTTTTTTCTTGTCTGCTTTACTTGCTCTTTAATTTATATGGAATTGAAATTGAAAAGCTTCGTCTTTTCTCTCTAGCTGTAATCATCTTGAACATTTATTGTCTTGATTCTGTTAGGATGTTTGATGGGGTTTGTGTGCCTCTGCCAGAGATACAATGTCCAAACGACAGATGCGCTGGGGAAAAACTGCTTGGAAGGGAAAACAATTTCTGGTTAGAAAAAGGTGTCTGAGGGTCTTGGACAGAATTTCTTATCAAAACGTGCCCAAAGTGCCTCCCAGAAACAGGCAAATAATAGCTGGAGCATCTTA
The DNA here is from genome assembly GCF_000690835.1 of Fulmarus glacialis. NCBI lineage: Eukaryota > Metazoa > Chordata > Aves > Procellariiformes > Procellariidae > Fulmarus > Fulmarus glacialis. Next base: position 2,763 of record NW_009226370.1, on the reverse strand, counting down.
TAAAAGAAGGGAGACTCGGATCCAAGTTTCTGTTCTGCCTGATGCGGAGCAGGAGCCTCCAGCAGTGCACTTGTACCCTCACGAGCGCCCTGGCTGTTGCTGGACATGCTGCAGTGGAGGTTTGTCTCTGTTGTGTGTAGGAAAGGTTTATAGGGTGAGAAAAAGATGAATAGGCAGTAGGGAAGGTGGTGTTGGATTCACAGGTCACTTTGAGACTTCTTTTGCCTCTAAGTTGAACTGCTAGCCTGCTCCATGCACCAAGACACCTACTCCTCTATGTTTTGCCAGTTAGGAAATTCCAGAAGGGATTCTGCCGTCCGCTTCGGGAGGTTATCGCATGTGTTTCTGGCATAATATCCTTAGAATAACAGTAGCAATCCTCCATGTGTGATTGTGCCGATGTCGCACTGCCTCAGACTTTGGCTGACCTCATCACGTTTACGCTTGGGAATCTGTTTGGTGGCTGCTGGTGGTTTCTCCGGTGGCTGATGTGTGGGGTTGTTTATATGAGAAGTGTTGCTCCAAAGTAGGTAGACATAAGGTGGTATAAATGAAATCAGAGGATGTTTAGAGCTGTTGGAGGCAATTGTTCTTCATATGGAATTAATTTGAGGAAGATTGTTTACAATCCCATCAAATGATGAGGCCCAGAATTGGTAATGGTGGTGTTCTCTGGTCTGATTGAAATTTTATGGCCTGCATATTATATAGGAGGTTAGACTAGTTTATTTCATGATTTGTCCCAACCTCAGAGTTTATCTGATATGACGTTCTGATTGCTGAACTACGTCACTTTCACCTTACAGCAAGTCAGTTTTGATTTTGTTTTGCTCTCTGCTAAACTAGCCACGCGATGGTACGGACTCGTCCTCCTGCCCTCCTCTCGCAGCCTGCCGTGCCTGTGGAGGGACTGCAGACAGTTCGCTAGGAGGTTTGCCTCTGCCTGCTCTCGGGCTTTGGTAACCTTGAATTACTTTTTCTGCCACGCCAAGTTAAAAATCTGACTGTCATCCTTAAAGCTGGGGAGGAGGAAGGAGAGGATGTAACTACTGGTATGCTTCAGCCTCGTGTCCAGTGACCTTAACGTTGTGTTAAGTCGTGCTGCCTCGGAGTTTATTAAATTTGATTGCTATAAAACGTTGGTTGTTCCTTTCTTTGTCTCCCTTCTTTTTGTTAGTTTCCAGTTTGGAATAAGGAGGGAATTAGTTAACATCACCAGCTGATGCTTGGGGTTTGTTTTTATTTTTTTCTCTGTATTTCTCTCTTGGTGTAGTATACCAGTTATCCTTCTGCTGCAGCGACACTTTCGCAGCTCTGTAAACTGTGAATACAAGAGCCGAACTTTCTTCAGGCGTATTTCAGGGAACCTGCTTGTCTCCTGCATCAGGAGATTAGCTGTCAAAAACATGTTGAAAGCCTCTTTTGATGCTGTACTTAGCTAGAGGATTCTAAGGATGTTTTCTTCACCTCCTGATGATATCGGGGGTAGGGTTTCTCTCCCTCCTTCTCTTACAAAAGCAGCTGACAAATATTTAGCTACATTTCCACAATACTCCCTTTGGTCCAGTTGTTTCTTTCAGGCAGAGGGGGACACTAAACTGACTTCACATGTGCTGCCATGTAAGTATAAACATTGAAACACTGTTAAACAGCTAATGCACCAGGTAAGAGGTCTCACTTCGATGGGATTGCAAAAACATTTCCTTCCCGGTGGTTGATTACAGTCTTCACACCAAGCTTTCCCAGCCGTTTAGAAATGGAAGACAATTAAGAACTCTTTTCAGGAATTGTTTATGCTGCGACTTCACATCGTAAGGGACTGTTTTTCTGGTTGAGAGTTGATACATGTGCCACACAGCAAGGGTACATACACAGACATCCATAGAATATCCTTGCTTGGGGCTGTTAAATAATTCCAGATGTAAATAAATACAAATGAGTCTGTCCCTTTTTTTTTTTTTTTTTACTTTCTTTTTTCCCCCCCCTGGAGAGGTATATCTACATGTCAGTGAGGTTTTAAAACAAACGAACGAAAAAAAAAGGCAAAGGGAAGTAAAGTACCTGTTAGCATAAGTCAGCAGAAGGCTGCAGTCAAGGGCTTGAACAGATTTTATCTGAAAAAGAGCAAGGGCCTTTGTGTGTGAAAAATTGGCTACAGATAAAGACAGGAAGTGCAAAGACGGAACAGTGGTTCAGTTTTGGAAAAGAAAGGAGGACATCAAGTGACGACGCATAATTAAAACAGGGTGTAACGGGGGTGCCACAGAAATGGGAACGTGGGATGGGGTAATGGTAAAAATGCAAAGAAGGCAAAGCGCAAAAGACTGAGTTGACTGGGAGTCTAGGAAGAGAGGTGAAAATCTGGTGTCGGGATAAAAAAAGGGGGAGGGGAAGAGCCACCTCACCCCAAAGGCCCTGCGTGCTGAGCAGTGGGAAGAAGGGGGCTGCTCTCCCCGCCTGCCTCTGGTGGGCAGCGGGCTTGGCCTCGGGAGGGCCTGGGACCCCCGAGGGACATATCCTGAGGGCAGAGGGCTGCCGTGGCTGGGTGTGGAGCTGGTCAGCTGCTGGGTCCCTTCCCACGTGTTATTAGTCGTACGTCACCTGTAAGATAGATAGATAAATAATCGATAAATAATCAGCCTTCTGATTTTTCAATTGCCAGAGGGCTCGTGTGAAGTTTGGCATTTTTGCACTCACATCTGTAATTTTTAGTTTTGATTTTTTCTCTCCAGGCACAGGTCGGTTGCTGTGCTTGTAGGAAAC
>NW_009226369.1:36583-40586 GCF_000690835.1 Fulmarus glacialis | reverse complement strand
CGGTGCAGCGGGGCGGGGTGGGTTGCATGCGGGTGGGAGCACGGGGTGCAGGATTGGGCTGGGCGCGAGCAAAGCCACCGCACCTGGGCTACTGTTAATGGTAAAGCTGTGAGCCTGAGCGGTGAGAGACTTCTGTGTACGGGGAAAGGCTTCAAGGTGCACCTGAGGTTTGGGGTCAGGCTGGGGTGGGGAAGGCTTTGCCTTCGTGTGAGGGCTGAGCTGGAGCGTGAGTGCCGTGGAGTTGTTTGGGGTTGAGGGACGGAGGTGTGCTGAGTAAGGTGCTGCGGTTGTCCCCGCAGATGGGAGCTTGGTGGGGCGTGCACCGGCCTCTATGTCTGCAGGCATTGAGGCTGGGGCTTCTCCTATCGTTTGAGCAGCTGTGTTGGAGGGAGAGTACTCAAAATCTTGCCAAAGAAGTTTGTTTTTCTTTTTTAGTATAGCCACGCACGCTGCCTCAGTGAGGGATGGGTCCCAGCCAGAAGGGATGTAAGTCAGGTGCCTGCCTGCAGTAGGGCCCTCCCACCTCCATTGCGTTAGTGCAAGATCAAGAAAGGTGCTTTACCTCAGTCAGAGCACTTGTTTACCCGTGGACAGACTGCTTGCACACCCTGTTCGCAATACAAAGGTTTCCCCTCTGGTTAAGCTTCAAATCTAGTCTTGAGACAGTGTTGTTTTATCAGAAAAGGTTAACTTAGTTCAAACTTTTAAGTGAGGTTCAAGTTTTAGCCACTAATTGTTCTCCAAGTCAGTGAAGTGCCTTGTTGAATGAAGGGACTTGCAATGCTTCAGTAGAGGATCTTTTTGATAGAGACATTACCCCTGTGTTGTGTTTCGGTAGCTGACCCCGACCACTTTATAATGTGCTTTATAGATGCTTTACTGTATCATTATCATTTTCAGAAACACACGATTTTGCTGGCAGTAGGCAACATGGAAAATCCTTCCTGATAATTATGCCATTTGGTGACCGCAGAGGTTAAAAATCTGATTGCCGGTGTATATTTATTCCTTCAGTAGTGGCATTGCAAAGCAGTTACTCTGAGACCGCTCTCTGCCTTTTTCCGTGGGCCCAGAGGCACAGTTGTGAGTAATACGGAGTTGTGCTGTGGATCACGCGTGTTGCCGTGCTCCTGGCAGTTCACGTGAGAGCTGTGGTATGTACTTTGTCTTAACCACAGGGTGACAGCTACATTTGCATTGCAACAGCAAATATGAAATGGCCCACTTGATACGCTTTCAGAAATGTTTTAAGTGAGAGGCATAGTTGAAACTGTTCCACAAGCTGGATTTGATGCTTTTTGGGTTTCACTTCCATCTGTGAAACACGGTAAATATAGTATGTAATCTACATTAAGACTACTCTGGTGATACCAGCTATCCAGCGTGTTTGGATAAATGATACTGCTATTTGCTAATGTATTGGGCGACTGAGAAAAGCAAGCCATAAGCATGCAGAAGTTCTGAGATGTGAGCTTTAATTTAAAAGATTTGAAGAATTTTTAATTGTTGTGATGAAAATTTTCAAAGCCTGTCGTGAATAACTGATGATAACTGTAGATGTGCAGAGTCTGGAACAATAGCTCTGAGACATGTGAACTGCTTCGTGTCAGCAGATGCTGTGCCAGATGCCAACGAACGAAACTGTAGTTAAGAACATTGGTGGGTTTTGGGCTCCATGTGTAAGGAGACAGCACATCATGAAGATGTTCCACAGTATCCCTTAAAACGGGGAAGAGTGTAATTATGTGGCTAATAAACAAAAGAGGCTGCAGAAAATGCATAAATTACAATGATGACAAGGCAAAATCATGTGATTTATCGTGCTCGTGTGTGCTACAACCTACAACTCTGATCCTGTTAAACCTGACAAGTTAATTGGGATGAGCCAGGGCGTATACCCACATGGCTCACTGCTGATAAAACCTTGGGGCACTGGAAGCGGGTTTGTTGGTTCCATATATAGGAGATTGCACATTTAGTAATGCGTGAGTAGGTGATCCCTATCTATCCATCACTGATTTGAGTGACTTTGAAATTCCTGGATGAAAGGTCCCCAGAGCATCCCCAAGTAGTTGAGCCTTTCCCTCTTTATTAGATGCCATGATCTCTTTCGCGGTTTTAGTTCTTCCTTATTTTGACTGGCTGTCACTGCGTGATTTTTGCAAGGCTTGTTTGTTGCTCTTCCCAAGCAGAGTATTTTTCATTATGTCTGTCTAACTAAAAACAAATGGTGGGCTGCATATGGGAATACAGCTTGAGAAAACTGGAGATCAAAGAAAGGTCTTGACTCAGTGCTGAGGTTCCCTGCTGCATTTCCCCTTTAACTGCCTCCCACCAAGCTTGTGGCTTGTGATTTGAAGCTCACTGCCTTTACTTTTTGTCTGAACATCTTTGCTTTAAAAAAAAAAAAATATGAAGGGAGAATGTTTTCCCTTCTCCAACTTTCTCTGTTTCTTGTTTGTCAGTCCTTGGTCTTGCTTATTTTCTGGGAAACTTTAATGGCTCTTCACGATGCCAGGAAATGCTTCAATTTGAATGAAAAGTACAGAGCTCTTGTATCCAGTTCACCCAAACAGGAAAGGACTGATGTGAATTGCTTCAGCCCTTGCCAGTTATAGGTTGCTGTTGTGTGTCCACAGGGCTTGTCTGCCCTTTTCATGTCGGATCTGAAGGTCACTCGGCCCTGATCACCTCATCAGCAAGTTAGCCAGTGCTTTCAGGAGAAAAAACTTACCCAAAGGATGAGAGGGAGGAGTATGGCCAGGCATCAGTTCCTCCAGATCTGATTTTTTAGTTTCAGCCTTTAAAAACTGGTGCATATTTATTTGTTATCAAGATTACGATTTTCCTCCCGAGTGAGGACTTTTTAGAGCCACATGGCTTGTTACTTTTTTTTCCACTATCTTTTTTTTCCACTTGAGGGACAAGATTAGGGAAGTTGAAGAAGGGGATTTTTCCTGGCTTAGAACTGTTGGGGTTTTGGGAGGGCTTTTTTTGTCCTGGAATGTCCGTGGAAAGATGCCTCAGCCTCTGCTGAGAGAACCTGTAGAGAGCAGCTATGTTGATAGCTAGTTCAAAGTTTTGTTTTGTATTATATAAGCTGGCCTGGCTGTGCTTTGAGAAGATGTTTATGTGAGATAACAGTGTATCTTTCCTTCCTTTACTTCATGTTCTGCTTCTCTTACATATTTTCCTTGGAGTGAAATGATAAATATTTAAGACAATTAGTTGCATTTGGAGATTTCTTCTAAGCTTTATATGTTTGTTTTGAGAAGATGCGGATGCCATTGCCAAACAGTACTAGACTCTGTTTACAAAATAAACTGGGACCACACCAAAGAAGTGTGAAAACAAAAAAGGTGGGGGAAAGGAAGAGTGAGAGACAATGTATTTCTGTTCCTGAAAGCTGCTTTGCATTTCTATAGCACCTTTCCTCCCAGTATTTCAGGGCGCATCACAAGCATTAGTCATGCCTCATGCTAGATTTGGGAGATGAGTGACGCAATTTCTGCCACCATCTAGAGAATAAGTCTCCTGGATATATATAACCCAGGGAGAAAGGTGAATCCTTTCCGGGCTGTGGGAGCCAGACAGGTCACTATTGTATTTTTAGATGGCTTGTTATACAGGGGTTCTGAACTTGGGCTGGGGCTTCTGGATAATTACTACAGAGAGAGATTATCCAATTTATCAGAATCCTTACGAAGCTAAACCAGCAAGTGTTTTGCCATCAAGAAAAAAGCATCATCATAAAAATGCAACTCGTTTCATTAACTTCAGTTTTAAGCTAAGCTTCTGTGGTGGTTGAACCCCGGCTGGCAACTAAGCCCCACCCAGCCGCCGCCCGGTGGGGTGGGGGAGAGAATCAGCAAAGTAGAAGTGAGAAAACTCGTGGGTTGAGATAAAGACAATTTAATAAGTAAAGCAAAAGCTGCGCACAAGCAAAGCAGAATAAGGAATTCATTCACTGCTTCCCATCGGCAGGCAGGGGTTATCTCCCGCG
>NW_009226369.1:0-36327 GCF_000690835.1 Fulmarus glacialis | reverse complement strand
CTGTCTTACCAACCCTGTTTTCAGCACAAATCTCAAACACAGCCCCATACAGCTACTATGGAGAAAATTGACTCTAACCCAGCCAAAACCAGCACATCTTCATTTCAGTTGGTAGAGCCTGTAATTCAGTTAGGATTGAGATATCAAGTGTGAAATCTTGCCTCTGTTGAAGCCAACGGGAGCATTGCTATTGACAACTGAGGCCAGGCTTTTTTCCCAAAAGTAGATCTTGGTGATAAGAGGACTTCATCCAAATAACTTCAGTAGCAAATTTGGCTTGTTTGAGAGGACTCTGGGGGAGGAGATTCAAAGACTCTGCCTTTACCAATATTCCTACTCATGTTTTCAGAGAATAAATATATCTTTTCCTGGCAATGGATATATTGACTCTGTCTGGCCAATTGCTCTGTGACGTGCTGTGCTCCATTCCCAAATGTTTTGTATTCAGACATCTCTGCTCCTATTCATCAGAGAGAGGAGAGATTTTTTTTTTCCTACAGTATTTTATGGCTAAATTTTTTTTTTTTTTTTTTTAGTATCTTTAGGTATCAGAATCCCCCTGACTCATGTAGGAGAAAACCAAAAACATATCTATGTTTTTAAAGCTGTTCATCCTTGGTAGAGGAAAGGGTGTGGTGTACACAAAATGAAAGAGATACCATTCTGTGACTACCTGGCTGCTTACTATACTGCATACACCCAGGAACAGAGCCTTAGCTGTTGAGCAGTTGTCACTGATGATGCCACAACTTGTTGCTGTTGCATGATGTTTTCCAGTAGAAGTGATAAACAGGAAGATAGCTAAATAATGTGATCATGTCAGGTGTGATGCTGGCATATGCGTTGTGCATGGTTAGCATAAGAGGTGAGTAACTCAAAGATTTTATTGAGGGTTAAAAAGTTTTGGTGGGGATGAATCCCACTATCCCCAAGGTAAAACAACCCCCAAATACCAAAGCACAGTTGATACGGATCCTTTAGTTGGGCACACTTCTGTGCACATGCACAACATTGTAAATCCAAGTGAATTCTAGACTCACAAAGATGTGCATTCAGGATAACTGAGATCAAATTTTTAATGAACCATACATTCAGACTATTTAGCAAAAAAATTACCATCCTCTGAAATGATTTGGCTGAAACAGCCGTTGAATACTCAAAATGCTTGCAAGCAACAGTATAAATTTGCAATATTCTGTAGTCTTTACCCAAAGAATTGGACATTTTTCCACCCCTTTAAAATTATTACTATTCTGTCACCCCTGTGGAGAACAGTGTGTTTGGTTATATGTGGCAATTAAGAGCGTAACTGAATAAACTGATTTTTTAAAGCCCTGAACCTCTTGATGTTTACAAGATATTCTTCGTGTACAAGCATAGTCTCCGGGACTATGCATCTGTAAAGTTCACGTATGTATAAATACAAGCAGAGCAGAATATAACTTTCTATTCCAGCCTGTCTCTTCGATGGTCAAATCCGCCCAGATGAGTGTGCAGGCTGCTGAATGGAATTCTTCCAGGTATTGGGCTTATTTCTGCTTGCATGCAAATGTGATGCTGTGCTTGGGATAGAGTAAAATTGCTCTTTTGACTGCTTGCTCTTTAATCTCCCCCTTATAGTCTCAATAAATGTTCCTGGAGCTATACTGCCACGAAGCATCTGTGAAATCAAGTGACTAGTTGGGTCAATCACATGGCTGTTTCTCTGAGAGAGCAAACTTCAGGCAAGCGCATTCCAGTTGCTGTGACCTTGGTGAGAAGGGAAGTGGGACTGTATTGCAACTGCTTGCCTGTTCGCACAATTTCTTTCTTTAGACCACTTGCGCCTAATTTTCTTGAAGTTCGCAGACTTGCAATTTTTTGGTATAATCTGAGACAGGTACCCCAGCTGTCGGACAGGCATTGCACCATCAGTTTTCTAAGTAGTTACAGGCACTGGCGTGGGTGGAGAACTGCCTCAGCTTGCTTTGGTAATGAGATCAGAGATTGAGATGAGCCAATAAAGTGTGTAAGCAGAGGCCCTGCAAGACTGAAGAGACTTAGCACTTGCTGTGCACTTCTGTGACTTCCTAACAAGTGCTCAAGATCTCTGTTTAATAATTTGACACTTGGATATTTTTCCTATGGAGAAATTACCCTGGGTTTGGGAAGCTGGTGTGAATTAGGACATGCTAGCATTATACCCACCCCTTGAGGAAAGAGCTGAGAAACAATATGAACTTAAAACATCGTAGCATGCCACTGAGTGAGTAAAGATACTGGGCTGATGGAAACCCAGCAATGTCCGGAAAGAGTATCTGAGGCACTGTGTGGTGGAGATCAGACATGCAGGGTAGACCAGACCCTGCCTTGTTTTCACAATGACTGTTTTAGTGCTGCTCCCTGTCCTATTTAATGCAAGTTATGTTGTATGATAATTTGTCTATTTATTATATACACATGTGTGTGGCCAGAGCTCTCCATTTCTATTCATGTCTCTCTGTTGCCTGGAGTGAACATAGCAGATTGGATCAGGCCTGAGGTCTAGCTATACAAGCTGGACAAGTATCCTGCGAGAAGTGCACAGTATCTTGCATTTTTAATCTTAGATTTTCTCTATCTCTGTTAGGGAGTGGCTTGACCCCTGATACATGAGCTATAACATCCAGTTGTTGTAATGATGACAACTGCGGCAATTCCTAATATCCAAATGTTGGACATGGGTTGGCATAGAGTTGGCTGCTGTAACCCTGCAGGTGGAATGAAGTCTAGAAGCTCTTTAGTTTGGAAAAAGGATAAGAAGTTGAAGGATGGGTGAATGACTGCTAGATGGGTGCCTGAAAACACCAAGGGAGAGAATCTGGAGGTGGACTGATGAGCAGGGGAGAGCTTAAAACAAAGAGACGGGCTGTCAGGGTGAAAACTGGGATGAGATCTGAACTCTGCCTTTCCAGTCACACTCACTGAATTGCAATCCTGCAAGAAGAGCAAGTGAAAGGAGGAAGAGTGCGGGGTTGCACAGTGCAGGTGCTAGAAATGGCCTCTGGTACCTGCTAGCAGAAGCAGAACTGCTTTCTGGAGCTGGGATGGATCTATGGCATTGCAGGGAGCCTCCAGGAGAGCCTGACGGAGCTGTCAAGTGTGAACATGCCACATGCGATGCAGATGCATTTACAAAAGTGAAGGCTGTGCTGTCAAGAGGACTCGAGACCAAGCAGGACAGAGCAAGACCTCATTATTTTGCTGTATCCCATATTAATCTTCCATTTATTCCTTTCTTAAACTGGAGCACTTTATCTGGTCATTGTGTAATTCCGACACGTCTGGAGTTCACCACCTGCATTGATGACCGTGCTGTGTTTTGGTTGGGTTAATCAGCATGGGGAGAGTCAGTGAAATTTTGGTGAAATCTTCATCTGCCTTAGAACTTGAGGGCTGAGGCAGCTTTTTTGCTGTTTTGTGTTGTTCCAGGGAACTGATCCCACATCTAAGGATAGAGGGCAGTTTATTTTTCAAGTTCTGTTAAATTCAGTTTTTGTTAACAAACATACTATGAAATTCAGGGACGGGTAAAACTTCCCAGCAGCTAGCTGTAAGAAGAGCCATGACTGAACCAAGTTCTTTTATTTGGCTGTGGGCTCTCAAAAGCTCAAGGTGGTTACTTACATCAAATACACAAGCTGAGAATTCCTCTGTCTTTATAGACTTACACCTAAAAGCAGAAATTTTTTTTTCCTACACCCATCTCGGAGCTGGGGGAAGCCAAAGCTGATACTGACTTCTGGGAACTATATAATTACAATCAGCAGCAGTTGCTGCCATAAGATACTGGTGCTCAGTGCTAAATAGGAATTAGTGTTGCGTATTATCTGGAGGATGAAAATATCTACAAATATCTATAAATATATTCAGTTATTATTAGAAGAGGTATTTAAATCTTCTAGTTGTTGGGTGTCAAGATATAAACTGATGGAAGTAAGGGAAACCTTCTCTTGCAAATGAGTTATTTGTTAATGTTTCATCATAGGTTTTGCTGCTTTAGGTCAATTTTCATGGGCCAGGCACTCAGTTAAGCTCAACCAATCATCTGATCTTTTGGAAAAGTTATTTCACAAGTGTAAATATTTGTGGCAACTTGCCTGTGTTGTGTGCTCTCTAAAAGATGACAGAAAAGCTCTGGAAGGCTATTTATGTTTTAGGGGATATACTTTAGTAAGAATAATTAACTAATCTAGCACTCAACCAATGGTTATTTGCATTTTTTTTTAGCAAAACTTCTTTTGTTAACCCAAAATACAGTATAGTGCTTTGTTTAAGCAAATAAATGATTCTGTAGGAATTTAATGATCTTACAAATAAAGGTAAGAGTCTTTTAAAGTTTTTTCTAAGCCCTCACAGATTACCTGTAGCTAGCTTTGAGCCATACAAAAGTTAACACAGGCTACAGAACTATAAAGCTGAATACTTTAGAACAGCTCAAAGCTCAGTACGTACCTTCACAGAACTTACGGTAGAAACTTAGAAAACTAGTTAGGAATCATCTAAAACTTCACCCTAACTTTTGCTGTACTGAGGGTCAATTTCTAATATTGCTGCAGTAAAAACCAGAAATCACAGTAATTTTTAAGGGCAGGCTGGGCTTGGCCACATAATTCTTTTAGGCTTGTATAGGCATTATTTCACTTAAAGTACTGTATAAAAAGCTTAATCTGTATTAAAAAAAGGTTAAAACTGCAAAGTTTAACCTGAATGGGGTAGAAGATAGCAGACAGAAAGCAAGCTCAGGATACGGACGCTGAACTTAACAGCAGTGCAGTTCAGGGTTGATATCTAGCTGTAGAGCTGTGCAGATACCACCATTACAATACTACTACCATACCAGGACTACAATACTTTTTACTGGAAGTAAAAGGTGATTATTGCTGGCACATGTCAGACTTCTGGCTATTGGTATTAGTCACCCCAAAAGTCTGGAATAGGAGAGGGAGAAGCCCTCAACGGAAGAAGTCCTGTGCACCAAGCCAGATTAAATCTCGTGTGAGTTAGTAGAAAAGGTGGTAAGAGCTGCGCACAGTAGACATGGCAAATTCAACAGCAGATGTGGGATACTGTTCCAGCTTTTTGTACCTACGGGGCATAGCAATAAAGGGGTGACTAAAGTTCTCTTGTAGAAAATGTCTGCAGGAACCAAGCTGATGCTGGGCTCACCCTGTGAACCAGCAGATTGACTTGATTGTTCCAGACTTGCGCCGCAGCCAGCAGAGGCTACTCTGGCCCTGGGGCACTGGACGAGAATCCCAGATAAGGGGAGGCAGCATCACAGAGAGAGCCAGATAGCTTATGGGGCTGTGGGAGTAGGGACAAGCTGGAGAAAAAAAAACACTGGAAGGAAGGGAAAGGTTGAGGGTGGCTTTGGGCAACGGGTGGGAAAGAGAAAGTGTGAGAAATAAGCAGGGAATTCCGCTAAAAGTTTCCTTCGCTGATTGATTTAACTTACACTGGAGAGAAACTGGCCTTAGGTCAAGTCTGCAATGCTTTTATGCAATTGCTTTCCCTCTGAGCATCCTAGAATGACAGTTGGCCCAAGTGTTTTGGCCTGTGGGCAAGTAAACAAGAAAGGCATAAGAAACGTCCCTTACAAGGACAGTTCCCCAATATATGCTTTACGTGCCAATTCAGAAGTGGTAGGTCTGTTTTACCTGCTGGGCTCCTCTGTCAGGAGGTGGATAGGAAGTGTACCTCCTGGCATCTGAAAATTTGTTTAAAAATGCCGCATCATCAGTTGTGGCACTTTTTTGGAGCTCACTTATGATATGGAAACTCTCAGGCTGTCCTTGGAGCAGAGCCATGTGCTACCAGCCCCTTGAAAATAAAAGCTGATTAAATATGTAGGTCAGAAAACAGAAAGCACATCCCAATTTATTTAATAGACAAGAGTTTTGTTGCCTGATGATGTATCACTGGAGCTGCTGATCTTTTTGAAGGTAATATAATAACAGCTTTGTTCTCAGCTCAGAGATTAAGGAGGGTCACCAGGTACTGCTACCCAAAGGGCAGGTGCAGGTTTTTCAGTGGCATTAATAAATAAAAATACCTGCCAGGGAATAAGGTTACGTGTGAGGATTGCTGTGATAGAAGAAGAATAGCTAACAAGGGGCAAAGTCTTCAGAGCAGAATCTCTGTTCCATAAATGGGCTGAACATAAACATACATGCATCTCTACAGCGATATCAAACCAAAAATTAAGCCAGGAATCCTACTGGCAATTGTTGCCCCCAAGCCTTCATTATGGCCCTATTTCTTTCTATATCTTCCAGCCCCCAAGGAGTTGCACAGGGAGCTCCTCCTGTCTGACAGTCCGGGCTGTATCAGCCTGTTTTGCGCCGATTGTCCCCCCCAGTTACCTTGCTGCCGTCTGTAGCAGCCTCACACAACAGTGAACAGTTTTGCATCTGAAATTAAAAAGATGCCTGGGTCTGACTGAATCATTCTTCATTATCTCAGCAGGCAGCAGATTTAGGAGCTAGATTTGCAATGAACGTTTATTAGATTGTGTGTCTTCTGGGGATAGCTACATTTTTTATATGATCAGGTTCCATGACTTAGCATCATAATTAGCTATTAGACATACATACTCCAGTCAAGAGCTGCTTTTTTTTTCTTTTTTTAAGCTTGCTTATTCTTTCTTTTCTCATTTATAGGGGACTTCTGCACAGTTTTTCTGACAAGTGCAAGATAGCCAGTGGAAATGAGACCCGTAATTAATCCACTGAATGCGCAGTACAAGCGGAAGAACAGCTCTTGGATGAAGAAGCTCTTCAGTCTCTGTAAGGTATCTGACAAGATGGCAAACACTGTTGGTTAGAATGGTGGTTTTAGTGATGTTGGTGCTAGGAATGGCACCCAGCAAATTCATTTCATGTAAGGTATTGAGGTCAGGAGGGAGACAATTATGTTTTTCAGCATTCCTCTGAATTTTGAACAGTCACACGTGCATGATTCTGCACTTTCTCATCAAGAGCTGATTCACTGGGTTTGTAGTAAAGAAAATACAGTAAGCTTGAGTCCAGTTTCCCACCCCTTCTTGTAGGTGTGCGTGTGTTGAAGGGGTGGTGGTGTTAAAAAGGAGTCCAGCATTGAGAGCATTGGCCTGAACTGTGGGAGGTCCAGATTCAGCTCTTGCATTGCCAGAGACAAACTGTGTGAATTTGGTCATGTATCCTCATTGTACTTTGGCTTAGCATCCATAAAAATAACTTCAGAGATTTTGTGGTAAAGTAAGATGCCCTTGGATGCTGCAATATTAGGGTGTCTTGTTGGTTTGTCACAAAAGTGTTAAAAGCAGTGGAAAGCACAGAGCGAGGATGGTTGTCCCTTTAAATTAAGTTCTTCTTTTATGTAATGCTACTTGGTTTATCGCACAGGAGATATCTTTGTTTCGTAGTTCTCTAGCTACTATAGTATCTGCCATTTATTGCAATTTACTTCTGAGACTGTTTTACTAGCTGCCTTGTGTTCTTGGATCAGATACAACACCCTTTGATTCCTGTTGTCCTTTTGTCTTTGCTTGCTTGGCTCTAAACATTTTGTTCCCTGAACAGGGCCCAGGTTTTCCTCTCCCCCATGCTGCAGCTAATCAGGAATACTGCTTCTGAAGCAATTAGTTAAGAAGCATGGACACACACGAGGGGAATTAGGACTGTTAATTTTTTTTTTTCAAGTTTTGTCAAGGATTCTGTGCTGCTCTTCCCAAATCTTCCAGTATTAGTTCCAATGTGCAGGTCAGTTCCAAGACTGAGTGACTACACTTTGCCTGGTGGTAATCCACACCATATTTCCAGTTACCTGATTCTCCTTCACTGCTTTGTAGTCACAGCACAAGCTACACCACAAGGGAGTTTGTGTGTGCAGTTGCCTGACTCCTGCCTAACTCAGCTGGATGGATATCTCAAAAGCCAGGCATGTCCAGACAGTCATATTGTCAAGGCAGATAGCAAACTCACTTATTTGGTCACAAGACACTCAAAACGTCAAGTGAAGACTGGAGTGTCGCTGATACAGAATGGTGCAAAGTCTGCAGGAGTACAGACTCTCAAATGAGAATCTGCAGGCAAGACCTCTGCTAATGGTTTCTTAGTGGAGTATGCCAGAAATGAGGAAAGAAATTACTTTCTTGATGCAAAAGCTGCTTTTCTGTTACCTCTCCTGCTCTCCAGGGAAGAGTGGAGTTGGTAAAAAATGGAAAATAATTAAGGTCTGAGCAGAAATAGTAACTGTCCCCAGGTCTTCAGTGTTATTCTCTCACAGCGGACCTTCCTCAGACTGAGTCCCTCTCCCATCTTATTGCTACATGCTGTGTCAAGAGGTACAGCCTCCCAAACTGAGATGTGGTCTAAACTTCCCTGTGCTGCTGTTTTCCTCCGCGCCGTGGCACTCTGGTCCACGTCAGCACCTACCTGTGTTTGGAAATAGTTTGCATGCAACCAGCTGCTCTGTCCTTGTTTTTATGGCACCTATTGCACCAGTATCTCAGGCTCAGATAAAAAAAAAAAAACCCAACCCAAAAAAGAGAGTTAGCTATAATAGAAACTAAGGTGACTGCTGAGCTTGAGATGTAAAAAGGCATTGCTCTTCTCTCCTGGATTATACCAGAGTTTACACATGAGTTGAAGTGTTTCCCTGCTCAGATCAGGGCCTGTTTAGGTCTGTGCAAAACTACAGCTACCCAGGATACTTCTAGGTTAATAAGAGAGTATTGAATTAGCATGCTTCCAGCAATACATGGCTACTGGGCAGAGGGGTTGTGTCTTTTAGTTTAAATGCCCGTGAAGCTCCCATGTTAGGTGCTCAAGATCCCATCCAATAATTATTTATTTTAGATTGTATTTAGCCTTAACAGCCTGACAATATTCAGTGTTGCTGGTCTCTTAATATTACTGAGAGAGGAGAAAAATTGTTAACCCTGTTTTGTAAATGGCCAAAGCTGCATAGACTGGCTGTAGTGGAGCAGGGACTGTAATCCTTAATTCTACATTCTCCATTAAAACCCTTATCCCTGGGCTATCCTTCTGCTTCAGACAGAGTTCAGGATGGATGGTGTATAACTTGTCTGAAGTGATGCACCTGCCACTATTTAAAGCTAGTTATTTTCCCTCTGTCCCTGTGTCAAAGTTGCTTTTTTTTGCTTTTTTTTTTTTTAAATTGCCAAATTCTTTTTTTGCTGGAGTGATTAAAAATTGAATTGCTTGCATTTTGTAGGTCTCTGTCAGAGTCTTGTGGTTCAAGTACTTCAACAAATTCCATGTAGACTAACAGTATCTTGGGACTGATAAAGGTTGATGCCTGGATTGGTTAAAGGGGAAGAATCCTAGCATGTGGTTTCCAGCATTCACTGGGTGGTGAGAGTCAAAACATCTCCTGATTTGCCTGAGCATCTTAATTTTTTTTGAAGAAATTTAATGGGAAAAGGGAGGGAAAAATACAGATACTTCACAGAGAATATAGACAGAAAAGAACAGCAGGGTAGGGGGAATGTGGAAGTAGGTCAGATGCATTGCAGACAAAAAAAAAAATCATTATTATGATTAGGAGACATTAAGGAAGGCAAGAGCAAACAGTATCAAAGGAATCCCATTTATCAAGCCATTTAAACAAGAGCATTCCTTGCAAGGCAAGTTCTTCATACTGTACACCAATTTGGAGCAAAATGAGAGGAGAATGTCCCATGCTATGTATTTAATTTAATATCTAGTCTTCTGTATATTAATCCATGAATTCTTGAAGAAACCTTTTTTTAATTGTCACAAGGAACAAATGCTGCAGAAACTGTTACCCACCCTTCCTTACTAGAGTTCTTTTAGATTTTTCATTTTTAAAGCTATAATTATCCAGTTAGGTCTCTAGGTGAAGAATGCACCCAGTGTAATAGTAGTTCTTGCTGACAGCAGCCAATCAATTACTTCTTCGGCACATTAGGTTCTTTACATAAAATAAGCAGATTCTCATCTCAAAGATTTCACATAAAAGGCAATTTATAAGTGTGAAGTTACTTCATCTGAGGACGTTAAGAAACTTTGCAATGACATGTAGATTCTGCTCCTTTTCTTAACTTTTGGGCAACTAGAAGTCTGGGAGATCTGACCAGCATGCTGTGACTTAGTCTCCTTTTCTCCCCTTTTTTCTAGTTTTGACTAGCTTCTTTGTCCCATGTGCCATAACAGCAAGGAAATTGATTTTGATTTGGATGGGTTTGCTTGCTTCGTTTGCATCAAGGCAGAAACAAATACTGAGAGCTTTAGCGCTGTAAAACAGAACAACATTCTTCTCCTCCAGCATGGTTTTTTTGAGGTACCGAACAATGGACCTTAATGGTAAACATAGGCAATGCCTCTTGATTTGCAAGAGGCACACATCCTTTTGTAAGACAGACCCTGTGCTGTATGAATTCTGTTACGACCTGGGAATTTGGAGCCTGTTTCTGCACAGCACTGCAAGCATCTTTTATTGAGGTAGATTAGCTGCATTTTCTTTGACTTCACACCGAGCTAGAGTGCTCCTTATATGTTTAACATTGGCTTGGGTCCTCTAGACAGAAACCACAACCTCTGAGCTGTTTGACAGAGCTCTGCCATGTCAAATATTTCTTAGCAGGAGCAAGCAGTCTGATAAATTTAAACAATATGTGGAAGTCTCTAAACAGTGGGTTAAATACTGGCTGAACATCTTTCTAAATAGCTGAACACTGCTGCCAGAGGCTGCGGGCTGGTTTGCAGCCTAAACCAAGCCCTGTAGAACTGCTGACTTGAGCCGAAGCATGTAGAAGGTTTGGCGTTTTAGAAGCTTTTAATTAACAGCACATTTCATGCCACTCATTAGTTTCCTATTCAGGAGGAATTGGTGTATGAAGCATGCGAAAACTTTAAAGTAGTAGTTACCCATACAGCTGAAGTTACAGCTGGTGCATTCTCAGCCTTCCAAGCCGAGAAGTCACGATTCTTTTCTGCTGTCTCTGCAGCGATCTGGGGCAATACAAACCCAGACTTGGGTTAACGCTTTTATTGCTGACCGGCTGTCGCATTGTCACTCTAACAATGCTGCCTTTCAGGTCCAAGCACTGCCAGAACTCACTCTGCTCTTTGTACAGCACAAGGCAGAGCTTTGATGGAAATAACCTGGCCCTCCTTTGTTTAGGCAATAGAGTGAGTGTGTGGGGAAAATCTCACCCCCAGTTTTGTTTTGGACCTTTTCCAAAGATCGGCTTGAATGTTGAAGCAAGATACTTATCTTTCTATTTCAATGAAACTCCAGATCTTGATGGTTTTATGCATGTTAAATACTTCCTTTGAGTCTTGCTACCACAGCTTCAACTGGTTTAAGTTGGTCTAGAGCTGCTGGGTTCAATAAAACTATGCTAAATTATACCTGGTAAGATTTCGGTCTCTTATTGCTGTGTGGTTTCGCCTAACAATACAAGGTAACTCAATATCAGTAGTCTTCTATTGCTGTGGTCCAGCGCCTTGTGAAAATCTTGGGTATGACATTGCAAGGTTTAGCATTTCAAGCACTGCTTTAGAGTACCCTTGCAGTGTTGGGTATTGATCCAGTCTGATGGTATGTGGGCTTGGAAAGAGAGAGAGAGCAGCAAGGCTTGAAGTATAGCCGCTTCTTATAAACCAGCACATTAGAAACGCACTTTAATTACCTAGTGGAAATATAAGGCCTTAACATAATTATCTGGATATTTGGACTCTGTTCCTAAATGTGTTACTGACTCCTGTGACTTCTTGCAAGTCCTTTTAACCACCGTGTGCTTAAGATTTCCCATTTACAAAACCAGTGGCAATGGTTTAAGACTTAATGTTGATGAAGAAAACTGCATTGCTTTGAGAGCTGCTGGAAAAAAATGGCAAGTCTTGCCATTATTATTAGTGTTCCATCTTTAAGTTGTCAGATTATATAAATCTAGGCAGATGCCTTAAAGCATTGTGTACAGAGGAAAGCTTTCTAAAGGAACAAATTCCCTTTTCCTTTGTCTTTGAATAAAATGTCATAATTGTATGGGAAGATAGGACAGCTATTGCTGAAAAGGCAGGAAAGGGTAGGAAAGAAGCTAGTGCAGCACTAGAAAAAGAAGAGATGGGAGACAGCTCTTCATCCAGACTGATAATGAAACATGAAGTATCCCAAAACCAGCCTGTTGAGAGTACGTAATAAACACTTTGACATTAAGGGGCCTTTATGGCTGTGAGGCAATGGTTGTTGTTTGCTTAATGCCCTGAGCTCTGGAATGCAAATGTAATACCCAGGAGCTTGAGATAATAGTACTTTACATGCTCATTGATGCTATTTCTTTTTTAACCTGGAAGTCTCAAAGGCATTTTAAAGGCATCAGCTAGACACCCAAACTCATTTCCCTTCTTCGTGGCAGTCTTGCCTAACTGATCTGCAAACTTTGTGCTCAGAAGTTGAAAACTAAGCATTTACTTGACTTGAGTATTTCTGTGGGAATTGTAGATTACGGCTCCTATGGAGATTCTACAGGGTACTTTTAACCTAACGTGAATGTGATGCACAAAATTATAGCAGTGATTAATATATCTATAAAAGAGAAGTATTAAAGCGTGTTGTTCAGAAATCCTGTAACATTGATGAATTACCTATATGCATTCTGCTTTCCTGAATTCCTCTCCAGAGTCTAATACAGAACTTTTCAGGAACTTCTAAGGCTGCTGCTGTTTGTTGCATTGCACTAAACTGCTGTGACATATCTGCTGCATTTTGATGAAATTACTGGAACCGGAATCACTGGTGGTGCAATTATTCCTTATATAGATGCTTTAATTACAGCAGTGAGATGTTACGGGGTTAATTAATAGTTGTTTATTAAGTGCTTTGAGACTATTGAATGAAAGATATGTGCAACATATGTGCAAAGGCTTATTATTAGTTATTAACAGCGATACTCCCAGATATTTGCAGGGTAAAAGCAATTTAGTTTCATTGTGAAATATTAAATTTGCAGTCTAGTCGGATCCATGGCATATTTCAGGTTGCAAGCCAAAATCCAAGAGTATATACAGAGGTAGCGATGCACAGTGCCAGATTTGGCTTGTGGGAGTGGTCCCATCAGTTTCCGTTGGAACAGAGAAGAGCTGGAAATGCAGCAGGTTATAGAAACTGGAGGAGGGGGTTGCGTGGGAGGAGGTTCCTCAGCTTTCAGTAAAATCGGTAGGAAATGGAAGAGCTGACAGGAATATTGAGGTACAGACTCTAATTTCATGATCTTTAAGCCATGGTTACTGAACAGCATCCATCTGCATGTGTGCAGCAATTGTGGTTCCATTACCTTCAGAGCCACCTTCTCCTTTTTAGGCTTTTTCCTAAACATTTTCTGTATCAGCAGCAACTGTAGTCTTGCCTGTGGGCATGGACAATGTATCTGTGTTGAAAATCAGGCTGCCTAAACTCTGGTATTTATCCTGGCACTCAGGAAGCACTGCTATGTCTCGAGAGATATATCATCAGTTCTCAAAACTTAATAACTCGGTGTGTCAAAATATGAGCTGTTCAGTTACTGGAATTTCTTTACTTATTTCAGAGAGATCTCTGTTCCCTTTGCTCCTTCTTGCCACGCTTATTCTTTCGTGTATTTCGAGGAAGAAACATATTTACTGATGAGAGAGGAGGAAGAGAGAGACTTTTGTCCTTTTGTTGCTTCCCATGAATAAGCACAAAGTCCCTTATAAGGTTTGTTTCGATACCTGGATGTTCAGTATTTGTCTCCATCCTAGAGGCGAGCCCACTTACTGTGGGAGTTTGTGTGAAGGTTCTGCAATGCCTGAAAGTGGAAGGAGGGAAACACAAAGAAAGCTCTCTGAACTCTGCGGCAAGCCAAAGATGACTAACACCATTAAAATCAGCTGAAAAGACTGACCCTTTCTATCTCTAGAAAATAATTATTGAAATGGATAACTGTAGCAGCTCTTCAGGGTGTTGACCCATCACAAAGGTGTGGATCGGGCATGTCTACAGAAGCAAGGTGTGACCACAGCTGCTGTAAAACCTCTCCCGAAATGGAGAAGCTGGGAGCGGGGTTGGCAGGGGCAGCGTGTGGTGTTTTGCTAGGTGGTGAATGCCCACAGCTCCTGCTGACTCGCTGCTCAAACTGAGGACTGTTGGATCTAGGAGGGAACCAAAGCAGCTGCCAAAGGGTGGACTGGAAGCCATGCAGCATATTTCTAAATTGTTGGGGCTTGTCCCAACATAGAACAATATAAGCCACCCTATGGAGAGAGCTGGAGGATCCCAGCCCTAGAATAACATGGCTGCTAGCTGCTGCACAGCTAACGTGCTTGGTTTCTACATGTATAGCCTTTTATCAATCTCCCTCTCACAACCACGGTGTTTGTCTTGCCGGAGGGGTGAAGGACTGCCATATTTCTGTTCAGGCATTCTGTGTAGTACACCACAAACACCATGGATTCACTCTGCATATGCAGATTGTCTGTGAGCTGCATGCTTAATAGCTCAAGTTTCCTGGAAGCGATAGTCTTGCTCTGCAGGTGCTGTAGGGATGAGCTTTACATACTCAAAGGATACGTTCATGAGTCCTGGACACGGAACTACCTGATCAAAGCTGCTGAAAACCAGAAATCCAGAAACCCAGGAAAGTGTATGTGTTCTTCAGTTCTGCTCAGATAAAATTTCCTGGAAGGAACAACAACAAAAAAATCTGGCTAGGGATTCCCATGTATCTGAGAGCCCTAGATAAAAGCAATGGAATTTAGCAAGTTGCTTTGGGGTTTTTATTTGGTTGGTTGTTAGGGTTTTTCTGCATCACTGTGCTGTGCAGCGTCCAGTTTAGGACTGAAGTGTGACATCCAAATGACACAATTTTGTAAGAAGCACGAAAGGTTGTCTGAAAGGTTCCTCCCAATTAACTGACATTATCCCCTGGGAAGTTTTCACCAGTTGTAATGGACCTAAACCTTTTCCTGTTTCCAATGAGAAAAGATCTAGGTCTGTTTTCCAGCTTGATGGTTTGGGGGAGTTTAATTTTGTATGAACTGGCTTTATTTCCAGAGAATGAAGATAACTGTAAGCAGAAATCACTTTCGGAAGGTGTAGGACCTAGCCGTGTAGGACCTAGGACTCGTGAACATATCCTTTGGGTATGTAAAGCCGTGGTCACGAGTAGGATGCAGCAAGTCTGATCAGATAAGCTTCCTTGGGGAAAGTCTGTTGCCATTTTTCTATATGTGTACAGCAGCTGGTACTGCAGGGCTACAACTGGGAATCCTAGATGCTTCTGCAAAACAGATGATGATAATAAAAACGCCCCACACCTCATTAAGCAAGTCAAGAAAAACTCCAACAAGAATGCAGTTAAAACTTTTTATATTCTGATGATGCAGTCTAGATCTATAGTAATTATTGGCAAGGAGGTAGAGATTTCTGACTTCAAAAGCAGGCCTGGGGAGGAAGTTAGGGCAAATCCTATTGAAAAGCCTGCATACCTTGAGCTGTTCTGTAGTATGGAATATTGCAAATGCTATGGCAGATGGAGAGAAGTACATTTGTCTCGGTTACTGCTACAGCCCAGAAGTGCAAACATTTCCTATGCTGCAATTGTTTTGACTCAGAAGAATTATTCTCCTTTCTATGTTCTGGCTTTCTTGGACTCTGATCACCTGTCAGCCAAGGTATGCTGCTAGGCAGAGGCAAAGTGAGAATGGCTTGATGCCCATGTTTGTGGGTGAAAGACTATTTTATTAAATCTTTCTGGACAGCGCGTTTCAATTTCTATTGCTCTAGGGGATCTGGAATCTGAGCCAGTCAGTAAAACAGGCCTCCACCTCTTAGAGGTGCCAGAAGCAATCTGCCTGTCTGCTGAGTGGAAATGATACAGTCATGGCCAAGTTTTGTGTTCCAGGATTCAGCCCACGCCATTGATTTTCCCATTGTGGTGGTGTTTAGAGACACAGCAATCCCACTGGGTAGATACTGTGTGGGTCATGTGAGACACCAAAAGAGCACGCATCTTCAAAAGGCAAGACAGAAAAGCAAATTGTTTTTCTACAGATGAGTCATCACATAGTAACTTACTAAAGATAATATATAAAATTTGCAATATCTAGTTTACTGTCTTATCCATGAAACTATTCTTTCTCCTAATATTCAGCTCCAGCTCATGGGATTGAAGTGATGGTAAAACCATCTGCAACATTATTCGCAGTCTCAGTATAAAAGAGATCCTTTAAACAAGGTGTTGCTAGTCTGTTGTCTTCCTCCTGCTTCAGCCAGACCCCCACCCGGTCTCTTTTATTTTCCCTGCTTAGTCAGCAGGTTCTAAACCAGATTCAAAGCAAGGATGAAAGCAAACAGCCCTAAAAATGCTGACTTCTCAAAGTACTGCACACTGTCATTCAAGCACCCAGGGACAGAAATACAACGAACATCTTCCTAACAGCAGACTTTAATCTCCTTCTAAAGGTAGACACGTGTAAAAGGGAAAATAATTTACAAACAGCGATGCTAAAAATAAAAAGCTCAGAAGAAAGAATACCTTATTAATCCTAAAGTAGGCAGCATACAGTACAAAGAGGAAAAAAGCAAAATGAGTTTTTTTCTTCCCCTTTCCTGAATATATATATATTTTTTTTTTTTTTTTAAAAGCTTGGATAAATCAGCCTGGTATATTAACTGCTCAGGGTGATGGAGGGAGTGTAATCTGCAACCTGCTTCTTGTGTCTCCCTCTGTTAGAGAGCCATCTCCCTTTGCTCATAGGTAATATCTCTCGTGTTTTTTTTTATTCCTGGGTGGAACAAACTTTGTCAGCCCTTTACAGCCAGATTGGGAATATGTCCGAGTAATGGCTTCTGGTACTGTTTTCTCCAGGAATCCCATTAGCACTCCCAGTGATAATACCATACTGCTCCTACTATTTTACTTTCCATTAGCTTCTCCAGTCCCCTTTGTCTGAGCTCCATGCAGTCTGGCAGAATAATGTCACGGAGATCAGCGATGTGTCCAGGAGCGGAGACGAGATCCAATGCTGCACACCCATGAACTGACTTCCCAGTATTGGTTAGAGTCTGTAGCTGTACGTGGGACACTCACTCTCTGTTGATTTACTCCATGTGAGAATCTTGCCAACTACAGAGAAAGTAAAAGGACTTGGTTAATGTTGATTTAATGTCCAAACTTTGTGTGCCTTTTAGACAGCCACTTTCCTTCTATATGACACAGCTCCCCCCTTTCCCATAGTCATTTAATTTTAATTGAAGACACAGGGCCTCTGTACAGGTAATAGAATACTATTAAATGAAAAGGAGCTTATCAAAGCAAAACAGAACAATATCGTGGGGGTTTTTTTGGATTTGCTTTTGTTTTGCCAGCTGGCTGAGGCACCAGGTAGTTCTGATTTTGCCTTTCCTGCTGCTGCCCTTCACCCTGCAGGGTCAGGGCTGGCTGGGAACCGCTAACTGATGCGTAAAGAGGACTCTCTCATCTCTCGCCTTCAGTGTGAGCTTGTCTTTGGTGCATTGTAGCTGAATAGGATAAAAGAAAAAGAGCCCAGTAAAAAAACAAACAACAACAAAACCCTCCTGCTTTGAAATTCACTGATGTTTCTTACTTTCACAGCTGCTTGAAGGACCGAAGCTTTTCAAATCTTAGTTCGAGAAGTCACTAATAGCAGCTGATTTATCCAATAATGTTTCTTTAAACTGGTTTCATGTTTTCAACACAAAATCTTGGGGGTCCTATACAGAGCAAGGTCAGCATTCTTCCCTGTTTCAGAACTGAGGAAACCGAGACACAGAAAGGGCAGATGACTTATTCAAGATCACATAATGTGCTTAGAGTGTCAAGAACTACAAGATGATATCCTGATTTTGAGCCAATTGATGCTATCCTAAATTCACAGTATTTCCCATAACTGTCCTTGTGTGGGAAGTCCAGCCTATATGACTTTACTTAGAATGTTTGATTTTTCCCTTTTTCACAGGGAAGATGAATCTGGGAGATCCTGTGGACCTTTCCTGCTGCTGCCCTTCACCCTGCAGGGTCAGGGCTGTCTGTGAACGGGGATGCCAGAGAGCACTTTTTGTAAGAGTAAAGGCTTGTCTCACTGCTTCCCCTTTGTTTGACCATGACTTGTGAAGGACTCTGCTCTGGAGCACCAAAAGAAGAGAGGATGTGAGACTGTGACACATGGCTTAGGGTGCTATAAACCAGTCCTTGCTCTGGGCCTCTGAAAAAGTGCAGAGAGACTGTCAGAAATGGAGAGAGGGGTGGCGTGCAAGTAAGAAAAGAGGGGGCTGAAATGGTGGGAGAGAATGAGAAGGGAAGAGGGCAAGAAAAATATGTGAGCACAAGAGGTTCAAAGACATTCCTTGGCTGCTTCTGCCTCCTGAGCCTGTGCTGCCTCAGCCAGTGCTGGGGCCATGAAGACCTCTCTTAATCTACGTTTCCTTTTCCTCTTTCACTGGGAATGGAAGAGTCATGTGTAAGTGACCCTGCTCTCCCCCTCTTTCCCGCTCCATTTCCTTTCCCAGCAGTGTTTCTCTGGGATACGCAGCCATCTGGCTGTTCATTGCAGCATGAGCTGAACTCTTAGATGTATCCTTTGGAATTTGGTCCTGGTTTAATGATTTCTCTATATGTCTCATTTGCGCCCCTGGAGCCACTGTTGCACGAGTGTACTCTGTCCTTTTGTATCCCATATACTTTCATGTTTTCTCTTCTCCCTGGAACGTCTCAGCATTCCTGTTTGGTTTCCATTATTTTTATTCCATTTTTTCTCATGTTTCTCTGCTTCCTGTTAGCACAGGGACCACCATCCCACTCTGAAACAGTTGACTGAGCATAGGCATCAGCCTCCCTCCTGCTCTAATCCCATCCATCCTGGGTCAAGACACTGACCTCGGAGGCATTGCTGGAGGCGGAAAGGGAAGATGCAAACGATTCCAGAGGAAGTTCAGCCTTGAAGTTCAGCACTGGGATAATGAGCAAGAATCCTTAGCTTCTCTGCCTTTGTGCTATGAGTAAAATGCACAGTACAGTCTGCTTAACTCCTTCACTTCCAGGAGCAGGCAAAGATGCTGTTAAAGAGATAGGGAGACAAAAAGGAGCACCTTCCATGAAAAGACCATCTATTCTATATTGGTAAGAGAGCATGAGGTACTGAGAATATAATGGTAAAGTAGAAGGCTGTCCTGGGTACTTTCATGTTCCTTTCCTCTTCTAGGATATCTCATAAGATAATGTTAACCATACAGCTACTGCAAATAGATTTCTTGATGGACTTCTCATGAAAGAATGGATTGGTGCTGTGGAATGCAATCTTCATTTGTGTCTGGTGGTGAGATAACTACGAAAGTTATAGGGCTATTGTTCGAGGCTCTTTGAGTACTTAAGACTTTTCCCTTTTTATTTCATTCCTCTTGCTGTAACAGTGAACTTCCCATAGTTGTTTGCTTGTGCTGGATGCCATCAGGGCAGGGCTGAAGATAAAATTGATGCTTCCCGTACCATCACAAGTGTTATATGTGACGAGTAGCATGCAGGGATGGTGTGCTGGGATCTGTGCCGAGGAGGTTGAATGGCCACTGACAGCTTCACAGTGGCAAAGGATATGGACCCAGAATAATTAAACAACTGTGTCTCATTGCAGCTCATGACAGCTTCCAGATGCTGCTGTAAGTGATTCCAGATGTGTTCTTCAAAAACTCTGGTTGTTGAGAGCATCCATGCATCGGGAGGGTGAGAGCTACATCCTCTTCCAGGGATGCATGTGGCATCACTGTCTTTTTCTTTTAGACTTGCATGGTGGGGATGCGATCAGCAGCGTCAAAAGTACACCCAAAGGGCAAAGCCTTTTACGTGTCCCTCCAGTAACTGTGTCCTTTCAAGAGCTCATAGATGTGCACAGCTGTGCAGTTGACCAGGGCACAAAGGATTGTGTCTGTATATTGCCCGTAAAACCATTTTCTTCCTTATGCACAATTACTTGCAGGGCCCACTGTCTCCCACAATGGGAGATGGGAGTGGGAAACATGCGAACCCAACGCGTCCATGGTGATTATCTTGTCTAACAGCACAGGGCAGGGAATTTCTCTTGGTTATTCTCATGTCTGGCCTGATACCTCCCCCTGCTGTTCCTTGCCTGTTTGGCACTCTGGATCCAGCTCCGTCCCGGCTCTCGTTCACTCCTGCTGAATATTTTGTAACTCCAGAGCTGAGGTCAGACCCTTGCCTGATGCAGGTGGCAAGAGAGCAGAGGTGGAACAGTGGGTTTATGGCAGTAAGACTCCACAGAGCAGGAGGATGACTTGAAATGGAGATCGTGGGCTTGGCATGCTGGATGAGCTCTCTGCGTGGGGAAGCAGTCAGAAGGCAGAGGGGTTCAGCTCTGGGAACCCCGAACTTGGGAGCAAGAAAGCCCTTCTGCTACTGACTGCAGACACTTCTCTCAGTTTCCCCATCTTTAGGCTAACACCACCTCTCCATCTACCTCCCGGGGCTGGGGTTTAAGAGATTGATTTGCTAAGCTTTGCATGTTTGATTTGGTTTTTAAAATGATAGTTTATGCACTCAGTCATTAAAGGCCTTCTTTTGCCCTTCCCAGTATGAACATTTTTAGGCCGAGATTGGTTTATATTTTAGTGTTTTTAAAGTAACAAATGTAATGATATAATAATGGGAGAATACAGAAAGGAAGAAGAGTAACAGAAGAAGTGTTATTCATGCTCATTCAAGCCCCTTCACTGTACTATGCAAACCATCCAGTATGAAACAGGGAGGCAGTTTTACCAAGGTATTCCCTCTGACTTCTGCCCAGGAGCTGCTCGGGTAGGAAAGGTGTTATATCGTCTGTGGGGGTGCCCAGAGAAACAAAATAACATTAGATTGTAAAATCTTGGTGAAAGTGATGATAGTTTTTATTGCATGGTGATTCAGCATCCAGCACAAGGGGTGCTCATCCCAGCTGGGTGCCAACCTATTAAAAATAACTATTGCTTTCCAAAATAAAAATAGCTATAATAGTTGTAAGAGTAGAGTGGGAAAGACAGGCAAATGAGAGGTAAAGAGGGCATGTAGTGATGATTTTGCCCATTATGGTACAGAAGTTCAGCTTGAATTCTTCAGCAAAGCTCAGGGACACTTTGGTCTTTTACTTTCTCAGGTTTCTTTGGCTTGAGATAGTGCTCTTGACTCACGTTGCAGCAGTAAGAGGCTACGCTCATGTGGTGGCTCTGAGGCTCTGCTCTGGAGGATTGCCATCCAGCGGTCTTCTCTTGGAAAGGCATGGCTATAGTGAGTGGTAAACTGGCATACTGCTACCCCCCATTTACCTGTGCAGCTTGGCTCATTCGTGCTCTCTCTGGTACATGAGCTGGTGTGACCCCTGGCAGGGCAGAAGCACCTTTGCTAACTCCAGGCCAGCCAGACTAGGGAGCAAAGCTGGAGCAAAGCAAAATGGCTTTCCAGTGATGAGTGTACTTTTTTACGTATGATTAATCCTGCTCTGTGTAAGAGTTTGCAAAATGATAATGTTTTTTAAACACACTTTTATAAATGCACTAAAAGGCAAAATAACCAGTAGAAGTTGTAACATTAGAAATCAAATGCCAAACAGTCTTATTAAACATAGCACCAAGATGCTAAAGGTGAATGCATTCAAATTAGATGTAAAACTTCCATTTTGTAGTGGCACATCTCAGCAGATGGGTGAATTCTCTGTTTCAGGATGCCATCAAGTGAAGGCTTTGTGGACACTTTTCTGAAGATGTTGTTTCACCCCAAAATTACTAACCAGAGCAGTTCAAGGACACCTGCGTTGCGCCATCTGGATGACTTTATGGTATGTGTTTTATGAATCTGTTGCTATTTCTTAGTAGGGAGGGTGACTTGAATAATGGGAAGAGAAGGCTGGACTGGGGTTCAGTTTACATGTGTTATACTTCTGCCATTGGAGAAAGTGGATGGCCGTCATTAAGATGAGACTGGGTAGCCCTGTCTATATACATTTGTTTAGAAACATAGTTATACTGGTGCAATATGAAAGTACAATATCTGTTACAGTAAAGTTGGCTATAATGGTTTAGTTTTTAGCTGCAAATGTACTGCTACAAACTGACTTGGTCCACACAAGTTGTAAATCAGACAGTGCCCACCCACAGTTTTACAGTGGTTTTAGGAAAATCGTACTTTGACTTAAGGCTGAGGAACTCTGCGTGGACTGAGTTGGAGTGAAGACTTCTATGTTCTCTTTCTGGGACACATGAATGTGATTCATGAGCCTATTCTGGTCTGTGATGAAGAACTATCCGGGTATATGGATATGCAAGATATTCTTGATATTCCTGCTAGGCAGGAACCAAATATAAGGCTGGTAGTGACTTAGACAGGAACAGAATAAACGAGAGAACTAGAATTAGGCAAGATGGTTTCTATAACAAGCATGAAAGACTCATCCCAGGCTCATTCCCTAGTCTTCTGTTCCCCCATTTTATATGGCAAGCAACAAAGTCTGTATCTAACACTGTGTAACTGTGAGCCTATTGCACCGTAAAAGTTTTAGTAAGTTCTTTGAGCAGAAGGATGCAGACGTTGGCTATGATTTTATTTGGTCCAGCTGGTGAACCTGTCCTTGGTTTGTCAGGAGACAAGGGAAAATGCTCTATTTAGATGAGTAGAGATCCTGCAGGGAAGGACTATGACACAAGACATCTGGTTGCATTTGGAGTGCTGCCCTGAAAACCACTCTTATTTCCCTAGACAAATCTCATCCCTCATCTTTGCCTCCAGTTCTCCACATGTAAAGAAAATGATAGTGTTGCGTGATCTGTGGATGCTGTGAGAGTGAATCCACTAGTACTTGTAGGGCACTCAAATTCTGTGGTAACATGCTCAAAAAAAAGCCAACCGATAAAGAAAGCGATGAATAACACAGGCCAATATAAACCATTTCTTGGACGTGGTACAACACAGTTTTAATGACTCATGGTCTCGTGCACTGTAAAATAACACCATCGTTTCTGATAGAACAATAGTTTTATATTGCGTCATGCATCAAGTGCTCACAGACTTATGCACAAGAAAGACAGTTCTATGTTTTATACACGTATGCTTTGCAGCCTTCTGCCCCTCTGCTTCATAAAGGTTTAAGGGGGGTTTATTCCAACTTTGCAGCAAAGCCAGTGTTTCTTCCTGAAGATTAGTAATTAGATCCTGTGGCAGCACTTAGATATTTTGATGATGGGTCCTTTAAAAGCATCTTAGATTAGATAGTCAGATAGGAATGCATGATAATAAACTGAGCAGACAGGGCCATGTGCTGAGTTACTCGTTATCACTTCAATCCATTTTGAACTGTGTGAACATGCCGATACTAAAAAGGGAAAAAAGTAGACTGGGCTTCTTAAAAATAATCCTATTTTTTGCTCTTCATAATTGATTGTATACATATGTTACTGTAGAACAATTCAGAAGAAAGGACAAGGAATACGTCATTTTTTCCTTGCTGTCTTTTGCTGGCTTCCTTGAAAAAATGCAACTTTGCATAGATGCAACAATACTCTGAAAGTCTAAATTACATTCCATTAAAACCTTTATTAATGGGCCCTCTGTGAAATACCAGCTCTGACAGTAGTGAGTCAGGCTGTGTTTCAACAGACTTCAGTTGAAGCTCTGCTGCCTCCAAACACAGGATTGGGCATTTATAGAGGGGAACCTGATCCCAGAAAGGCACTGCGGGATGCCATTCACAGTTATGATTAGAAATGTCCCAGGAATGCGTGGGGAAGGATGAGTGTACAGTCTGCCTTAGATAGTGCCAGCATGGTCTCTAGCTCTCTTAGAAGCGGCCAGATGGTATTGTCTT
Organism: Fulmarus glacialis; assembly: GCF_000690835.1. NCBI lineage: Eukaryota > Metazoa > Chordata > Aves > Procellariiformes > Procellariidae > Fulmarus > Fulmarus glacialis. The sequence continues at coordinate 12,460 of NW_009226369.1, read as the reverse complement.
TTTTTCCCAGTGATTTTGATTCGATAAGGTCGTCTTTTCCATGTGCTCAACGGTAACAGCTCATTCACTCAGTCTGGCTGCAGAGGACCTGGGAGAGGGGGAACATCTGACTCCAATCTTTTCTGTGGGATTCTTTCAGGATTTGCTCTCGACCCCATTCCCCAGGGCTGGCATGGAACAACAGTCTACTGCAGTGCTCCAGCAAGCAGGGAACAACATAGGGACACCACCCAGTAACTTTTCAGCCTGAGATCCAAATTTCCACTCCAATCTATTTCCAGGCTCTGCAGCTCGCCTCTGGCAACTAAAGAATCTCTACAAGAGGCTTCCCTTTCTCTTGCCAGTGTAGTAAATTTGAAGTTTTGAGATCATTGTACAAAGACTGCAGCACTAATAATATCATTACTAGGGTTAAGTTAGCCAACAAGTTATTGGCTGAGTTTAATTTCTTCGGCTATTTGTCAGTTTTCTCCAGATAGGCTTTTATTTTTTTTTTTCCCTGACACGCAGACTTTGTGATTTGTCTGACATACTTAGCTTTGAGCTTTATTCACAAGGAGCCTTAACCCAGCCTTGGATTAATTGAATATATAATTTTTTAAAAATTTAAATCCCGTTTTTAAAAAGGACTTGCAACTGCAAATTTTGCCAGAAGGGGGAACTGTAGCTCCATCTCCCAACAGCTGCTCTAGCACAACCGGCAGGCATGTACTTACTAAAAGCTCTGGACTCAGTTAGTCCTTTCTCTCTTTCTCTTGAGGCAGCTGCTGGAAAGAACTCTTGGTAACATTCAGAGTGGATTAATTATTCTATTAGATCAGTTTTACCAAAACCCAATGATCTAAAAATCACGTCAGGTCTGAAGGGACTTCAAGCACTCATTTAAAATCATGAAGTTTTTATTATTACAGATCCTGCTTGAAAGAAGCATCTTGTGCTTTTTTGTTCAGTCTTTTGGTGGTTTCGTTTCTCAGCAGTCAGAGTTTATCTGGCAGAGATGTAATTATATTTCTAGTAACAAAACTCAGGAAGCTGGTACTTTAAGAAGAGTGTCAGCACTACAAATCTTGCAATGAGTTACTGAGTCAGAAACATTTCAGACCTCAACACTGTTGGCCACCTGAAAAGACTATTCAGTGAGGCTACATTTCAGAGCATTGATCAAGATGCAGGCCCCACATGTAAGGCTGCTTCTTTTCAGTTGTACATGCAGTTCTCCAGAGAGCTGTCTAAGCAGAGAACAGCAACAAAAAAGGTAAGGGTGTGTTGCAACTTTTCTGGGGTCACAGGGCTGGCAAGTGGCAGAGCCAGGAATTGCATCCATCTCCTGAAACAGAGTTGTTTGCAGAAAGCAGCGTGCCCTCCCAGGGCACAGCAATGATCATTTATTTATTGTTCAGTTTAGCAACAGATCCATCACTGGTCTCTCCTGTTTTTTACTTCTCCATCCCCTCCCTTCACCCAGAATCTCAAACCACAACAAATTCTGTACATCTTTTTGGGGAAGAGAAGTCTTCAGAGAGACTCGCAGCCTTAAATGTAATGGAAACACTTGCTAATGAATGAGCCCTCATTATACACATTACAAGGAAACACTTAATTGACAGTGGCCACCGGATAACAGGGTTTAATTAATAAATCTAGGTGGCGTCATATACACCACAGCAAGGGATTATAGGGGTTAATGTGTCTGTCTGCTGGACTTTTATGGAAGAGTTGTGTTGCCTGTCTTTTAACATGAATAACCCGCATGTCTGTGACCCAACACTTGCAAAAGGGAGAGTCAATCGGTTGTGAGAACACAGCAGTGCTGTCTGGATGTTTGAACATGGGCTGGATGGCATCTGAGGCTGAAGCAGACCAAAGGGACATTTGTTTTCTTGCTTCTTTAGCCAGCATCTGGGTTGCTATGGTGCTGTCTGTTCTAACCACACACACCACCCCGAGTTTAACAAACAGTCTTCTCAAAACTTAGCATTTTAATGACCAGTTCGTCGGTGCCTCAGATAGACTGTCAGCACCCACCACAACAATAATGCCAAGCTTTAGCAGCAGGATATGCAAAACAGGGATTCGCAGCTGATGGATATTGATAACTTTATTGAAAACTTAGTGAAGCTGTGCTGACCTACCTCTGCCTACCACTAATACAGTGACTCCAAATCAAAGGGAAGCAAGGCTCTGGGAGATCCTTCTGTCACAGAAGACAGATTGCTCTTACTTTGACCTGCAAGCTGCTCTTCAAGTTTGCAGTGCAGTGTGAAAGGGTCAGAGAGAGTCCAGGACTTCTCACCGGTCTGTCTTTTGATGACATTGTCATCCTCTTCTATTTGCATTATTTACAACAGTTATGAGACAACATTTTAGAGCTGAGAGCATTTATTTGTTTGTAAAGCGCAATGGGGTAATGTTCACAAATACCACCAGCCCAGGAACACTTCACCTTTACCCACTCCGCAGCTTGCCTGGGTTCCAGTCACCAAGTCCTCAAAAATTCCCTGCAGGGGAGACAGAAAGCAGCAGCTGACAACATGTACCTTTGCCCAAGAGACCTGTATCTCCTAATATAAGTTGGCTAAGCCCTGCGGAAGGAAACAGAACCAGCCTGATTTATCCCAGCCCACGACCCGGGCTGCATATCTACTGTTACTTATCTGTACAAAGTGACAACTGGGCACTAGATGAACAAAACTGCTCTCTGCTTGAAATAGTGCTCATATCAAGAGAGCCCTTTGGAAGATGGAAGAGTTGTTTGTACTCCTGTACACAGGAGCATCTTGTAGCAGTGTGGCCATACCAGTTCTGCTGAAACAGTTAGGAACAGAAAACCCTTTAACCTGCTCTTTGCCTTTCCCAACAATCATTTGTGGCTTACCAGTACATCTTAAGTCACTGTCCTTTGCTTGATTGAGGCTGTCATGCCTTTGCTATATATATATATATATATATATATAAAAAAATCACACTGGAAATTTAAAGGAGCAACTTTTCACAAGGATGCTGCTATAAGTTCAGAGCAGGTCTTTATTTTTAACCAGTTCCTTATCCTGATTCAACCAAGAGAAGAGTTGGACCATGGAGACCTAATTAGCTGGTAATTATTCTCAAGCTTTGCCTCATCTGGATCACAAGACAGATCTTTATCTAGTATCAGTTTAGTCCCATTGCAGGCAATGGAAGAGGATTAATCTGTTAAACTGGATCCTGTTCACAGTCTTAATATTTTGGAAGACCCTGGGAGTTTTCCCACTCATGCCTGCAGAAACATAGTGGCTAACGGCAAGTGTTAAGTGGAAGATTGAAGTGAAGGTAGTATGCCAGAGATGATGTTGATTGGCCAATGCAGGTCAAAGAAGCAGCACAAAAAAAGAGGGACACAGACCAGCTACTGGAGTTAACCCTCTGCCTCCTGCCCCATCTTCCCTACCCAGCCCCCAACATGCAATGTCATTCAAATCTCCTCTCCTTCCTGCTAAGAGCTGTCTTTGCTTTTAGTTCTCACACCTCCTTTCATGCTTCCAATGCCCAAGTGCCCTGAGCTCCCCATCTCACTTTCTGTTACGGCATCCACAAGCTACTTTGATTATGAGCAAAGCTAAGACAGGAGACTGTCATGCTGGAATGGACCAAGAGCTGCCGTAAGCTGGTTGATGTACATGAAGTTGATAACTTGCTTTCCTCTACCCAGATCAGCGAGGTTAGCTCTGGTTATTGGTGTCTAAAACATGCCCTTGAGTTTGGAATTAGTTGCACATCAAATGTCCATGTTCAGGCATTACACCAAGACAGAAACACCTGCTACTTTAGTGTCAAGCTTTCTGTCTAGTAATGCTATTGCCATTTATTGTCAGCCCCATCCTTCTCACCCCAGCTGCCCATTCATGTCTGCCCAGAATTTTTTTCTGGAAGAATTGTAGCAGAGATGCTGTATGTTTCCTTTATATGTCATTTGTTATTCCACTCTATTATATCAGGGAAGAAAGCCTATTTCTGTCATTCTAGGAGCAGACATCTTGCTGTAAAAGAACAGGCTGAAATAAGCTATTTCATTACTAATAATCACTAACAGGTTATGAAGTGGTAGTAGTAAGTTGAAAAGCAGCTTGTTTTACTATGAGAAATTCTGTATTTTGATTTATTCTCAGCTGCAGCTAAATAATTTCTTTCTACTCAGTTAATAGAAGACTCTCTATAAGCCTTGACTCTTCTTCCACATGCCAATGTACATACCTACTTTAATGCTTGTATTTTCCTAGGCATTTAGTATTCTTCTAGACTTTAGAGCTACAACTGTGATAAATCATTTTTTTAATATAAAAAGCACAGAATATGATGCAGAGAAGAATTAAGACTAAGGAGGCTCAGGGTACTCCCTAACCCCTTGTAGCTCATAAGGAGCTTTCTTACTTACAACAGGGATCCATGGCTGATGAAAGTAAAGTTTCATGTGAGTTAGTAAGACTTCAGAAACTAAGTCTTGGAACATTCTTCTTTCAATGCTAAAAGATACATTTTTTTTGAAGTTTAGAATTGAGAAAAAAAAGAAAGAATAAAGCATGGTCTATAGTAAGATGTCCTTACCATAAGGTCTCAGACTTTTTTTCTTTATGGTATCCTTTCAAGCCAATATTGTGCAATCATAGTCTATATAGACTCATTTCATACTGACCTTGCCTATTTTAACAGCTAGAACATTTCAGTTTTAATTTCTGAGATTAATATTGAGTTATTACCACAGTATAACCAGCAACCATAACTATTACAGGCCTCTCTAAGACTGTCCTGTCCCCTTTTTATAGTGCAGAAGGCACTTAGCACAATGACCCCTAATGAGTGCTTGCAGGTGGAAACGCAGGGGCGTGGGCACCCTTCCTTTCTTATAAAAGGGGGCAGATGAGCCTCCCTTCTGTTTTTGTAGCTGGAGTTCTCTTTTCCTTCTCTTCCTGTATGGCAATATGGACTAAGGCCTTTCAGAATGCTCTTGGAAAAGGACTGTTGAGAGCAGGTAAGGAAATAGGTAATGGTGAGAAGACAAATAGCTTAGGGTCATAAAGCTGAGATTATGGGCAGAAAAATGGGACATCTGAATCAAGGAACTTGGAGGTGCTCCTTAAAAGCAAGGGGATTGGACACATGTACCAGTTGTTTGATGTCCTCCTCCCCCACTTACACTGATAACACAGTAAAAGCTCTGTGGCTTAACCGTTGGCACCAGGGTCTTAACAGCTATGTGTACTTTAATGTCCTAATTATACTCAATGGCAATTGAATTATAGTTGATTTCTCCCTGTTCCTCATGGGTACTAGCTGTTTTGTCTGAATCCCAGGCTGGGGGCAGGGCTTCTCCCTGCACGGAGCTGGGATCATCCAAAAAGCTCCATTTGAAAACGTGTTGCAGCAAACAAAAGGGAAGTGAGGCAGAGCCAGTTATTGTGGAGGTGAGCAGTAGCACGACCTGATTGACTGCAGATCCCTGTGGGTGCCTCGGCTGTTCTTAAGCAATCCAGAGTGTGACAGATTTGCTTCCAGAACGGCACTGGTGCAGCCAGGTCATTCTTCAGGGCCAAATCTTTTAGTCCAAGGCTACTTTGAGGGATTCAGTGTTACAAGTAGTTTTGACTGAGCTGGGGCTGATGAATCTGAGTGTACTGCAGGCAGCCCAGCTGTCTGGGCAGAGCCCCCGAAATGCGGTGCTCCTGAACCCTCAGAGCTGTGTGCTGGTTCCTAGCTGATGTTGAAATACCCAACTGCTGCAATCCAGGCAACAAATCCTTCTGGGAATGGCATTGTTCTTCAACTCTGGCCATGAAATCAATTCCTGAGCTGTTCCACTGGTAGGAACTTTATGCAGATTATGTGGCAGGTGGAGGAAGGACACAGCATTGTAGGTAGCCAAATTAGGCACTTTTAACAGAAGGGAGACTCTCCTCTGTGTTTCAAGCACCAAGCCCTGCCTTGGCTGGTTTCCATGCATACAGCAAGCCCTTTGCCTGTGAGCAGGCTACCTCAGAAGAGTAAATTTGGCCAGAACCTCTGAAAGGGCTTTTTCACTGTAGCTGAGGTTTTGCTCTTTCCTTGTTTAGAAAGAATGAATCTATTTACAGGTATGATCAGGCTCTGCTTCTTGGAAATCTCTCTGCCCTGCTTTTAGCGTTAGGCAATGAAAGTCTCAGCCTTACCTATGAACACTAGGGACCCAGCAGTGCTACAGTAAATTCTGGTATGCTCTGTTATTTACTGACTCCCAGAGCCCCTGTGTCTCCTTGTTTGTCCTTGCATTAATTAAGCGCGAGTCTATCTACACCAGTGAATTGCAGCAGCATGGTGCCTGGGTAAGTGAAGAGCTAGACCTGGGCTCTTGGAGTGTACTGTGATAGCTGGGCTTCTTGCAGGCAATTCCTGACTCTCTGCAGCCTGCTTGGGAAGGGAAGCCTGAGCGGTTTGTGCAGGGGACACAGCATCCGGGCTCTCTCTGAGGATGGTGGTCTTGGTTTCTTCGAATAGCTAAGACCCATCTGCAGGTTTGGATTTGGGGTCCTGCAGAGCCCAGAATGATGAAGGCTGTCTAGAAACCATTTATAAAGATCAGTACTTGATGGCATCAATAACTCCCTCTGGGCTTCTTGCAGGCTGAGATAGTGGCAGATTGTCAAAATTACTTAACGTCCTGGAACACCACCCATTCCGGTATGAATAGGCTTCTTGTGTACAACTCACATGATCGTGGTGTTTTTCTGGTGTCTCTATGGAGACTGGAGACATTCTTCTGGTCTATTGGTTTGGGATCTTTTTTCTTCTCTGCTTTCAGGTAAATTGTCTTGTAGGAAAAAAGAAAACAAACAGATATAATCCGTGTGAATAATGAATAAAGTATCAGTCACAGAACACCAAAACATCCTGGCCCCTTTTATAGAAGGAGTTGGCAATATTTTGATTTTTCCTTCTTTAACACGCTACCATCCAGCTTGGCAGAGATTTAGCAAGCCTTGTGCAAAAAATAATTGGCCTTAGGCAAAGCTGGATGAAGCAGTGAGCATTTGCATGTGGATCCTCATCCAAATTAGGCTGGAGTATGGATTAAAGAGTGAAGCGGTGTTAGATTTGGGAAGCCTTCCATGCCGAAAAATTGGGGGAGCTTTTTAAGATGTTCCAATCCCAAACACTCTCATTCTCATGAGATCAGACGCTTCCCCTTACCGTTGGCTCCAGTCCCTCTAGGACAGTGTTTTAAATGAGATTTTTGTTACCTTGGCCATATTAAAATAGGTTTTCATTGGCATCCTGGAGAGGACAGCAATGTGGTAGGGTGATGAGGAAGAGATGGTTATGCAGTGTGGAGTTCCCTGGAGAAATGGAGGCATGGGGAAAACATTATTTATTGTCCCATTAATATTTGGGATGAATAGTAGGGACCAGGTACATCTGTCTCGCCCAAACTGGACCTTCAGGTGTTGTGCTTAGGACAGTAGCAGGAACAGTTGCCTTCTGTGATATTCTCCAGGATTTTACTCCTTCCTCAGCAGTGGCCCTGTCCATGACTGGTACGATCTGCTAGCTTTGCTCCACAGCAAGTCCCATCGGTGTGTTTTACTGCTCAGGATGACACAGAACGCTCCTTTGCATTCCTGGTTGCCGCTCCCAAACTCCTTAGCCCTAGTTTACAAGTCCGGATTCTAGCCTCTTAGCTATAGCATGAAAAAACAAATCCCCACTTGCTGAAAGATGGCATATGTTTCTTGGCGTAAACTCAGGTGTACGTGGTATCTATACAACACCCAAAAAATCAGAGCCACCCCATAAATATCTCTCTAAATGCCTTCAGTTCTGACAGTGAGTCTGTCTCAGGATTCATAATGATTTATTCTATCCGTTTTGGTATGTTCTTTGGTGCCCTGCATAGTGGCAAGGCAACGTGCCTGGTGAGCTCATGGAAAGCACTCCAACCACCACTGCCAATAGCAGGATCTGGTTTGATTTTGGTAGCAATAGAGCCTAGCAAAGGAGAAGCTGCTCAGGTGTTGTGTGTCCTTGCAAAGAGGTAACTGGAAAAATAGCAAGACACTGTCTCACAGCCCCCAGTGCTGTTGTGGGGAAAAAATGAGATCACGGGAGGAAAATACTGGGATTTGGATTGTGCTCTCTACCTGGAGAGTGCATGATGTTGAGTGAGGTCTGGCTTCTGTCCTGAGGGTTAACAGAGGGAGCCTCTGCCTCAGTTTCTCTGCATGTAGATCTGAAACTATATCTATACCTCCTTGCTAAGGGATTTTACAATCTGTGTGATGAGTTCTTTCTGGCTTGTGCATTCTGAGCCTGCTACCACCACCGATAAAAACAATTATTATTAGCTGTATTAGTACTTTAAAGCAGAGCATCTAAACTAATTTGCGGGCTAGCCACTGGTTTCACTCACATAAAAAAAGTACCATTATACTCTATTTCTAGATGATTAAAAGTTGGCTCTAAGCAAAGGACATTAGGTTTAGGGCTTGTGGCAGAGCAAGAAATGAAACAAGGGTGTTGCAATTGATAGTTCAAGCTTTCAGTGTAATTTTATTGAAGAAAGTAACTCAAGCCTTGGTTTATTCTGACCATGTCAGGGGCTACTTTGTAGTGTTGCTGCCATAAGCCCAAGTCTGTCCGTTAAGGGACAAAACCTGCTAGCAAAGCCAGGGCTGGTTTGGATCGCACAAACACTGCAGCATCACAGTGGGGCAGGGGGAGTAGGAGGAGAATGAGTCTTGCTCAGATTGAGGTCTTTTGACACTCAAAGAGGCTGCAGGCAGATTTAAAGTGACAGGAGAGGTAATGTAATTGTGAGGATTTGAGATAGGCTCCATAGCTTGGGAGCTGGAAAAAAAAAACTGCTGGACTTGAAGCGGAAGGACTTGAAGTCCTATTCTGCAGTCATTTAGGCCAGGAGTGAAATTTGCTCGTAAAGATAAGTTGGAAGCAACAGCTTCCTGAAGCCAACAGAGTGCGTGAGCATAGGCAATTATCTCTCCGCTCTGCAATTTCTATTACATCGCACACTTCAGTGCCCAGTGGTATCATCTTGCCATCAGCAAGGGGGCCAAGGTAAAGTTCAGAGTCAACAAACGCTTCAGTTTCTCTTCCATCCTATGATGGGATCCTGTTTTTACAGAGGCCTTGCCGGAGGTTGGGGGAGAGAGACCCTGCTCAGAGGTGTCTGACTGTCTTTCTGTCTTTCAAAAAGCATTTCTGTCAGGGGAACATAGAGGACTAAGGGGCTCATTGGGTTTACCTTATGTGTCCATGCGGGGGGAGACTTTATGCTCTTTTCCTGGTTTTAAAAAAGGCGTCCTGGGCAATGCTATTTTCTCTGGCATCGGGCAGTTATGAGAAACCCTCTTTACTTCTGTGAGATGGATGCTGAGATCTTTTACTCAGAGGGACTTTCATGCACTGAGACCTTTCATGCTGAGAGGACAAAGCCTCTGGATATGCTTCCCTTGAGCAAAACACTGGCCCAAATTGTGCCTCCCTGTTTCTAGCCACACATTGGATTTTTCTATTCTGGATCAAGCCCAATATCATGCTGAAAAAGGCATACACTTAAGATCAGAGTGCTGGTGTTTAACTGGACTGGTTATGTCTGTATGTATCTATTTTCAAAGGTGGTTGGATTTCACTGGAAAAGGGACTTTTCTAGTGATTAAACATGGTAACGTCAGACGCTTGCAAAAGGTATCTTTGCCCTTTTGATAAGGAAAAAGGAATTCAGAACAAGAACCAATGCAACTTTAAGGCTTTGGCACTTTTTTGACAGAATGGGCAGGAAAAAAAGTTTTTTTTACTTAAATTCTTCTTTAAATGTGAAAACTAGTGAGCTGAAAACCCATCAGACAGAATTCCTCTCCTTAGGCAAACGATCCCAGTGTGCTAGGCAATGTACAAATACAAGTAATCACAACCAGCTAACTCTTCCCTGAGCAGAGCCAGGTACTTGGGTACTACCTAAATAACAAATTTAGTAATAGAGCAGCAGCTTAATTCCTATGGCCTTAATCACCACCTTATGATAATGTTTGTGCTGGGACTAAAGTCTACTCTAAGGTGCTTAATCATTTTCCTGAGGTGCATAGCACCCGTGGGGTTCCAGTACTGCATGAAAAGTGCCTGGTAGCACAAATTGTCTCCAAATTAAAACGCATTGTCTCCAGAAACCCTAGTTCAGAAAGTCTCCTGCTATATCTTTTTCTGATTGAAGATTGCCCTCCTGGAGGATCTACTTACAGTCCTCTGGTGCAGGGCTGAACTCCCTGCTCTTAATCACCAACAACCCTTTGCTGACTGACAAGCTCAGAGCAGTGCTATTTTCCTCCTCAGTTCTGATACTGGTTTTACACACACAAAAAAATAGCTTCAGTCAGTGAATCGCAGGATCGTGTCCCTTGGATTAATTCCCCTTTCCCTCTTGGAAAAGGGCATGTGTAGAAATCCTGCTGTCACGCTGCCATTTGAGGAGTGCAGGTGCTGGGCTCAAGCACACAAACTGCATCAAGTCTTCTACCCTCCAAACTTTTCCTAACATGCTTTTTGCTTTCCACCCTCCCGTACGGCCCCATTTCTCAACTGCTAGAGAAACCTCAGGGAGAAGTACTTACCAGCAAGGCTGTCCTACATGGGAAGAGTACTGGGGGCTCCAACAGCTGCTCGGGGTTTGAGTCCCCTTGGCAGATGTTTGCTATTCCAGCCACTTTATTAATGTTGGAAACAAAACCCCTGATTATTCCTGACCAAAGCACCCCCTTTTTGATTGACAGCCACTGTGTGTTTCATACGACATAACCCACCATATTGCTCTGGCCACTTTTTAAAAAAAAAAAAATTTCATTAATAAAAGAAAAAGTTTCTAGAGATATGCCAGGGTATGCTAATCCCACCTGCCAGTTCATCTCCCTGGGCTCCGGTGAGGGCATCGGTGTTTCTAGAGCAGGGGCAGAGGTGCCAGCCCCACATCTCTGGATATCCAGCCCTTCAGATGTGAGAAAGAAACATTTAAAGGCAAGCGGAGACTCTTGTCTTGCGGTCAGTTGTGTGCGAGTTAAACGAGCCGATGGTTTTCTTCCCCTCTTGGTTTCTGGGCTGGATCTAGTTGGGCTCATGCAAGACACTTTGATTTCCAGCGCTTGTATTGCGTTCTCTGCTGCGTCTTGTCAGGTTTTGCGAAGCCAGTAAATGCAAAATGAATTTGGAGTGGGGGTAAGGGGGCTGCAGCTACTGCCCAGACACCGAGGAAACACGGTGAAGCAAAATGCCATTTGCCACTGTTTTTTGCTGTTTCAGGATTTAAACCAGTAGCTTGCTCAGGACACTGCTTCAGAAATATTCTTTGCAATAATTATCAGCAAGCAGCAATTGCTCAAGTTAATGTTACTGGTAATTATTTTGTTTTCTTGAAAAAAATAGTCTGGAAAAAAGCAAAGAAAGTATGTTCCTGAAATGTTTTATGTCTGAATTGAGTATTCATAAAGCAACATTCATAATGAAGTCAGCAAATCTCCTTAAATATTTGTAGTTTTTTTAGCAACCATTTAAGTATTTTAAAAATAGTTGTATCATCAAGGGAAAATAAGTCCTTGAACTCCTTAGTGGTTGTTGTCATTCTAGTTAAATTGCTGTTTGTAAGATCGCTTTAGTTTCTCAACATAAGAAGTAAAACTATTTCCAACCAATTTATTTTAAATGAGAATGCCATTCCAATGGCTCAATGAGCAAAACGCTTTGTTTTATCTTTGTTTTAATATAATTTGCTGTGCCGTGTTTTTTAAAGCCATGTAACGAGTTTTTAAGAAAAAAGTTCAAAGGATATATTAAAAGTATTATATTTCCTTGCGTCTGCCTTCCAGTTTTGACAGTGTGCGGACAATGCGAGTATCTCTTTTTTTTTTTGGTTTTAGGGCTCTCCAAATTGGCAAATGTATCTCTGAAGTTTAGAGCCAAATGATACTCGTAATTGAAAAAGAAACAGTGCTTTTACAAAAGAGATTAAAGATAGTTTATAGGTTTTTGAGGGCTTTTAAAAAATATAGATCAATAAAATAAAAGTTGCTCAAATCGTTTATGAGAGTTTGAGATGGTGGTTTCCTTCTGCAAAAAGAGATTGAGTTTTCTAATAGTAAAATAAGAGTTTGCTGCCATTTGGATCACCAAAGCATGAAAACTAAATGATGGCTGATAATGTTTTGCGGATTATACTTAAATCCTTGTATGGAGCTTGCAAATATTTTTTGGGGGGGTGGGTTTTTTTTAAGCGGACCCTCTTTTTCCCTGTTTAAAGTTTGCAGCCACAAGTAATTGCGAGCTGCTGTGGTTTCTGGAAAACCATGTAGCAACCGGTTGAAATCGGGAGGACTCCTCCTGATACGCCTTCCCCTGAATAAGGTGTCCCGGTGATGCCTGCGCTAAACCACGCTGACTCCAAACGGGGCGCGGT
>NW_009226368.1:25363-27749 GCF_000690835.1 Fulmarus glacialis | reverse complement strand
TAATGATTCTATGATTCTATGATTTAAATTTTGGCTAAATGAACAGGTCAATGTCTTTATTGTTACTTATATTAAAATTCACATTTTATAGGTATTTTATATTTTATAGGCATGGCAGCACAAATCTGATCTATCATGAACCGGCACATGGCCAGCAGAAAAAAAGTGGGTGTTACATGCAGCACTGATATTTGCCCTGTACCTTTAAAAACTGACCATACATACCATTAAAGGAATACCGTAAATGTCAGTCAAGGCCTAATTAGTGTCTATAAAGGTACTTCCTGGCAATAATTGATTTCCTAATCCAGATCCCAATCTGCTCTACTGATATTCTTTAATGACTTTCTGAAGTCAGTGATAACAAATTGAATAAGAAAAGATGTTTTTGTCAATCTGGAGGATTCACAGGAGACACAAAGACTGAGTTAACATGATGCTGTTGCCAAGAGTGACTGAGCAAACAGTGTTTGCAATTACAATTCACTTCCCTAACTTGGTTTCTAGCAAAGCAGCAGCACTTTAACTTTAATTATGGCTGCCCCAGAGTAAAGGAGGGGGAAAAAAATTGCTTTCCATTACTTATTCGTTCTTTTGTCTTTCACACTCCTCAGCAAACTCGATCATGTAATTAAGCTCTAAAGGCTATTTGCTGACAACCTGTGGTCAAAACGTAACGGAAGATGATAACGATGCTCAAGCCAGGTTCCCGCCTTCCTATAGTGCCAGTTTCTGCTGAAGTACTTCCTTTGCACAAATTACCATATGCTATAATCAGATCATTTGGAAGCAGCGTATGATGTGTAGCTAGCTGGCAAGGTCTGAAACCTTACCATTAGAATTGCTTAAAAAGGAATTACACTAATAGCCCATTTTTCCATACCTTCCATTCAGGCAGAGGAAAGGGTAAATTCAGCCATTGTAGTGGCTGGCAAACATTGGTGTCTCATTCCAATCTTCTACTAAAACTCAAATTCAGCCTTAAAAATAATAGGCCACTGTGGTCTCCAATTTCAATAAGAGCAGTATATAGCATGGGGAGGGAGGTCTGGGCTCTGTAAGGAAAGGGAAACATCAGAACATTTTCAGACAATCACGGAAAAAAATTGAATTACAAAGATTTGGGAATCCTTATGTCATAAAAAGCATTCCCAAGATTGTTTTATATTGCTTTCTGGCTTATATCTGCACACTGTAATATAGAGACATATAAACTGATTTTCCTTCTACCATTGAAAAAACCAAATAAATGAAAAAAAGACTTTTGATGGACTTTCTACAGCGAGGAAAACATGCTAAATTTAAATTCTGTGAGTAAATTAGGACAAGGAAGACAGTCCTGTCATTTTCACAACCTCCTAGCCTTACTTCTCTGTCTGTCTCCCAGTCTGGGAAATGACAGCATTCTGGGTCTATAATGATAGGAGAAACAAGCAAACACAGAACAGGACCCAGGATGAATCAGAGGAACCCTGGTCCCTTGGCTGCTGTGGACAGCTATGGATCTAGCCTGCTTTCCAGTCAAAGCCGTGGGTTAGCCGCTCCCCTTGCCCACCCAAGTGCCAGCACTTACGGTGCATGAAGCAGCATGTAGAAGAGGCAAAGGCTCCCAGTTGACACAGATCTGGCTGCTGCTGCTTGGATTAGGTGCAATCCTCTGGAGGAAAAGGAGACGACTTCTCTTCCCGTCCCTTTAAAGGTAACACCTGATGAAGTTTCTGGCAGGTGTATGGTGATGGGGCCAGCTGCAGCACAAGCGGGAGAGCCTTATGAGGGCTGGTCTATGGCAGGAGGCAGGCAGAAAGCCAAGTGTCAGAGGTGACAAAAAAAGGGAGAGTGCAGAGACCCACAGGCTTTGTGCACATGTTTGTGCAAGCCAGGAAGATACTGAAAGATGATGGGGCGAAAAGTGAGCATGTAGGAAAGAAATCCCACAGGAATGTGGTGTGGATATTTGCTCTCCAGTCTTGTGGCTTGCTCTGCCTCACGCAGCAGCTCTGAGGTCCTGCTCTTTGAACAAGGTTTCCTTGTTCTGGTTCGGTATTTTTGTTTTACTCTAAATGTAACTTTAAAGATGGGAAGTCCCTCATGTCTCTCAATGAGCTCACTTTAAAGAACAGGCTCGCTCCAGGGAATCAGTCATATACAGTTATCTTCAAACTGAAACTCAGTGGTTGTGGCAGTGCTGCCCTGCCTGCCCACGGCAAGCAGTGCCTGTGGAGGAGCAGGCAGGCTGAGGATGCCATCCTCACAGCTTGCCCGTCTCTGCTTCTAGCGTGGAAGAGGGCTGAAGTGAGGGGGTGATGCAGGATGACCATACCTGACCCATCCTGACATGCGGTCTCTCCTTTCCCTCCCAGTGCTGCATTTGACACTTTGCTCCGTT